>NW_007736574.1:8821-27051 GCF_000696425.1 Galeopterus variegatus
CCCCCAGCCACTCTGTCTGCTCTTTGCACAGTGGTACACGTGTGGGCTCCAGGTGGACAGTCCAGCTTTGAATGTGGTCCTCAGAACTTTGGTGCCTTGTCCGTATCATAAGGGGTTGGGTTGAAGGATCTCAGGCTGTTTTTTCCATTTGGCCTGTTTGTGCATTTTTGAAATCCCAGGAAGAGTCCTGTCCCCAATGACAATGTTCTGTGTGGAGGAGGGTGCTAGTAGACGAGCAGTCTGTTTCTCTCTCTCTCTCTCTCTCTCTCTCTCTCTCTCTCTCTCTCTCTCTTCCCCCCCTCCCCCACACCCACCCCCTTTCTCCAAGGAAAAGGCATTAAGAAGACCAGAAGAGACCCTTTGGAATTACAGTGAGATTTGCAAAGAGTAATTACGGGGACGTAATTTGCCAATCAATTTCTCTTAGAATCTTAGAGCTACAAGAGACCGACCATCCATCTCAGTGGTTTCCAAATCTGACTGCTCATCAGCATCACCTGGGGATCTAAAAAGATACCAATTCCCAGACCATAAATTAGGCCTACTGAATGAGACCCCCGGGGCCGAGACCCAGGAATCTTTGCATCTAGACTGGTGTTGTACTTCCTCAGAGCCATGGGGCCTTGAAAGAGAGGCCCCGAAGTTTTAGTCCTTAGATGAATTATATTTGCCCTGTGGTTGCCCAGGGCACACACAGAGCCACGTGCACCACTCAGATATTCAAACTGTGCAAAAGCAATTACACATTGGATGGTTAGTGAACGTTCTTCTGGCAGCTGAAATGCAGTTATTCATATACCCATTTGGCCTTCGCTTTCTCATTTCTAGAAGCATGACTAGTTCAAGCAACAACACCGCATTATACAAGAGAAAGAACCCAAGTTTTGGAGTCGGACTGGGGCTCAGACAACGTCTCATCCACACACTTCATGGGGTATGACTTTGGGCAAGGCAGAGATATCCCTCAGAGCCCCAGTTTTCTTTCCTGAAAATGGGGACACAATTAGATTGATCTTTCAGGATTTCTGTGAGATTTTAAAAAGATGGTGTTTGTGAAGTGAGTGGTACGTAATATAATGGTACAAGTTTGGGCTCTTCTCCAACTTTCTCTCCTACTCGTTAAATATATCCTTTACAATCTTGTTTAAACCAGTACTTGCCTAACAGATGCCTTCCTAAAACATTCATTTTATCCTGGCCCAGGCTAATTTGTGCAAGACACCTGACTTTCAGAAGTTCTAATGTCCTTACACGGGTTTCACTTTCTCCTGGATATGGAACGTGGTAGTAACGTATACTGACTAGATTTGCAAATGAGGGCCAGAGTGGGAATGAAAAGGGTTGAAAAACCGTAGGTACAGAATAACTCTGTTTTTGGTTAAAAGATAAAAATAGGAGGAGGCTGGCCGGTTAGCTCAGCTGGTTAGAGCTTGGTGTTATAACAGCAAGGTCAACGATTCAGATTCCCATGTCAGCCAGCCACCAAATAAATAAATAAAAAAATATATATCCATATAGAATGATTCTACATGCAAAGAGAAAGCAATAAGACGTATTATTTACAGTAGTTTTGCCCAGAGGTTACAATTATTGATGACTTTTTTTTGTTGTGTTTTAATAAACTTCATTTTTTTAGAGCAATTCTAGATTTACAGAAAAATTTTAAGTGATAGTACAGAGAGTTGCCATAAACCCCACTCCCAGTTTATCCTGTTATTAACATTTTATATTGATATGGTACACTTGATATATTTAATGAACCAATATTAGGATATTATTTTAACTATTCAGATTTCCTAACTTTTAACCTAATGTCCTTTTTCTGATCCAGAATGTCATTCAGGATATCAATTACATGTAGTGGTCATGTCTGCTTACGTTCCTTCTGGCTGTGACAGTTTCTCTGACTTTCATTGTTTTCGATGATCTTGACAGATTTGAGGTGTACTGGTCAGGTATTTTGAAGACTGTCCCTCAATTTGGACTGGCCTCCTATATTCTCATGATTAGACTGGGATTATAGGTTTAGGTTTTGGGGAGGAAGACCGACTGAAGTTGTTGTTTTGGGGTTTTTTGTTGTTGTTGTTTCAATGAGCATAATTACTTTGATAATCAGGGAGAAAAAAAGCTATTTTTACTCTGGAAAAAAATGTGACAAAGTCTTGTAAGAGACTTTCTTTATATTTTGTTTTGGTATAGTTTTCAGCACTACTGCACGCCCCTCCCCCAGAAGTCTCTGTTGGGAATTCGGCCACTAGCTTTGGTTCCTGCCGAGTGTGACTCTGACCTCAGCCCCATGCCGCCTGCCCCAGGAGGAGGGTGTATCCTGCAGAGTAACTTCCCAGGGTGCCGCATGAGCAGGCCCATAAATCAGCCGGGGAGGCTTTGCCCTCACTGCAAAAGTGAAGGGGACTTTCAGCTGCACTTTCTCCTTGCTGCTCAAGGTAAACAGGGCGTAAATCTTGCTGAAGGAGAAGGTTTCTATCCAGCCATATGAAACCCTAGCAGTTTGGAGGAAAGTCTGCCCCACACCTCCTTCCACTCAAACACCCAGCACCAGGCCACGATTGTGTACAATTATTAGTGGGATAAATAAGTGAATTGTAGAGGACACCCACCCTGTACCCCCAATGGCTTTGTGTCAAAGAAGCTAGTGACTGATACATTGAAATTAGATAGCTTTTACCACCAGTAACAGTTTCCTGGCCACCTGCAGCAGGCACACTGTCCCGAAATTTACTATCCTTAGTGAATATATATATATATACATATATATATATACACACACACACACACACACACACACACACACACAAATATATATATATATATACACCTTTTTTTTTCAAGAAGTTCTCCAGAGTGAGTCTGAGAGCAGGTGGCTAATTGCTCTACTTTAAAGGGAGTCAGATACAGAGGACAAGGTTTGGAGAGGTGTTGTGGGGGCTGGGCGTCCTGGGGTGGACAGCCTGTGGATGCTGCTTCATGTACTTAACACCTGAAAGAGAAGAAACAGAGTCTTCAATCATACCTTGTCATAGCCTCGACTTCCTGACCCAGGTAGCATTTCTCTGTGAAAATGGAACATTCTTAGCCAATTACCCAGCTCTGAGTGGTTCCGTCTTCTAAAGCAGAGTTTCTCAGCCCCAACAGTACTGACACTGTGGATAATTCTGTGCCGTGGGGGCTCTCCTGTGCATTGTGGGTTGTTTAGCAGCATCTCTGGCCCCTACCCACTAGATGACAGTAGCACCACTCCCCCAAATAGTGACAATTGAAAAATGTCTTCACACATTGTCAAATGTCCCTTGGGGCACAAAATCACTCTCGGTTAAGAACCACTATTCTAAAAGGATGAGTATCTTTCCAGGTCCTGTACAAAGAAACATATTTGCAGCTCTTTCACATGCTTTTGTTTCTGCTGGAGGGCCGGAAGATAGGGACACTTTCTATGTAGGGCACATGACCTGCTAACCCTTAACTGAGAGGGCACAAGGGGACCAGGAGGCAGTCCTCATCACGTTCCTGTTCCAGCTACCTATTGCTGTGTAAAAAACACCCCAGAGTTAGTGAGGTAAAGCAGCTACCACTTCTGGATTCTGTGTACTTCAGAAAGGGCACAGTAGGGTTAACTTGCCCCTGATCCTGATTTCTGGGTCCCTCACTAGGAAGACACAAGGCTGGGGGTGACCTGATACCTGGGACCGGGAATCATCCAAAGCTGTCTTCACCTACACATGTGGCAGTTGATAGGGGCTGTCATGCAGAACTAAGCTGGGATTGTGGCCAAAACATCTGCTCATGCTCATGGACTCTCTATGTGGTCTGGGCTTCCACACAACATGGCAGCCCCAGACACTCAGATGCTTACATGTCTCAGGTATCTGCTCATGGACTCTCTGTGTGGTCTGGGCTTCCACACAACATGGCAGCCCCAGACACTCAGATGCTTACATGTCTCAGGGCCCCAAAGAAGAGTATTGAGTATCATAAGAGAACAAGGCAGAAACTGTATTGTTTTTTATGACCAAGCCTTGGAACCCACATGGTGTCACTTCCACTGTGGTCACAAGCCCTTCCAGATGGGAGAAGTATCAAAATCACATTGAACAAAGAACACATGGGGCAGGATGTTTGTTGGGGCCATCTGCCCAATTCCCTCCCTGACCTTATCTCCACGTAGAGTATGTTTGTCTCACCCCATCCCCTGGGCCCCGGCTCCTGGTTCTCCTTTCTCAGGCTCCCTGCCATCCTTCCATGCACCAGAGGGGCTCCCCGATGGAACCTCGAGAGACTGAAATGAAAATCACCTGCAGCTCTGCTAGAAGAGCCTGATGCTGAGATTCTGTTTGATGTCTCAAAGATCTTCAGTGGCTCTGAGAACTTTCTGATTCTCAATTTTAGAGATCCTAAGAATAGGTAGCTTCATTTCACCCTAAGAAAGCTCATTTCAAGGCAAAAACCAAAACATCGGTTACTCTTGAGGTTAGCTCAACAAAGAACTGTGTGCTGGTCTACTTGAAATAAGATTATACATCTTTACTTCTAAGAGATCATCTTCAAGAGACAACTTGTGACTTCCAGAGCCTGCCAATGCCGTACACATACTGGGTTCTTAATAAATGTTTACTGAACAGATGTTTCTGATCTCAGTGACTGAGCATTTTATTATACCGAATATCATCTATATTTAAGGCCTATGAGATTTTTCTCGTATCTGGAAGTTCTAGACAAAATGTAATTATAATATGGGTTTTGGCTCCTCTTTCATATTCATTAAAGTTCTGGTTACAGTAAGTAAGTTTATGTGATTATCCTGCCAACTTGAAAGAATTTCTAGGCTGTGGCCATAGCTAAAAAATTTTGCCTGTGATAGTTTTGATCCAATTCTGCATTAGTCTTCCATTGCCGATGTGTGTGTGCAGCCTACTGTTCGTGGCCGAGGACTCATTGCTTTGATTTCTAGGCTGTGGCCATAGCTAAAAAATTTTGCCTGTGATAGTTTTGATCCAATTCTGCATGAGTCTTCCATTGCCGATGTGTGTGTGCAGCCTACTGTTCGTGGCCGAGGACTCATTGCTTTGGTCATTAAGTTGTCTTTACGGAGTAACTGCTATGTGCTCAGAACTGTAGTAAGTGCCAGCCACGGGTGACCACCCAAAAGAAGGCAGTTTCTGCTGCAAGTCTCAGGACCACTTCTTGCTCCCTTTGGTTCTTTGCTGTGTTTGTGTCCAGTTGGTTATGATTGGCAGTTTTTTCCTTCTCCAGCCTCCTCTCTTCCCAGTCTTTCCTTGCCTGCTGTGTTGTCCATAATGCTGCATAACACACCACCCCGACGTTGTACATGTCATTGGCATACACCAGTAAGCGCTTATTCACCACTCACATGTCTGCAGTTGTTTGGAATTTGGCTGTTTAGGCTAAACTCAGCCGAGAATGGGTTCAAGTCTGCTCTGCACATACCTCATCGTTGTTGGGCCTGGAGCTTTCCAAGACACAATGTTGTCATGATAGAAGACAGGAGCATGAGAGACCAAGCCTGTCTGCACAAGCACATATTAAGCCTCTACTCACACCACATCCACTAACGTACCAACAGCCAAAATAAGTCATATTCCCAGTCCAATGTCAAGTTGCATGCCAGTAGACAAACCCAAGAGGCAGGGGAGAGTGTGTGAATTATTCCTAAACAGTAATCTAATCTGCCGCACCCATTATTGTTTCTGAAGTGCCACGCTCTTTCTGGCCTCTGGATCTCTGACATGCCCTTCCCTCTTCCTGAAATATCCTCCCCTCGGGAAGTAATTTCTACTCATCTTTTGGGATACCATCCAGGGCCACCTCCTCTAAGATAATCTCCCTGATAACACACTTAGGTTCCTTGCTTCTCCCCTAGGCCACATACCAGTCCACATATGGAGACCCCATTACACTGCACAAAGTAAATTTATCTGTCTTACCTCCCCCATCATTCCATGAACATTGAACCACGTCCTACTCACCGTTACCTCCCCAGCGTGCCTCACGGGGCTCAGAGTTTTGAAGAGCAAATGTACGCGGTGTTAGTGGTCCTGGGTGAGGGGACTGTGACCTCTCTACACTGACAGCTCTGGAGAAACAAGGAAAGAAGTGGGGCTTTGGCATTTCCAAGTAGGCCAGCCATTTGGAATCGTATGCGCCGTCTGGGCACGTCCAACTGTGTCCAACAAATGCCATCTGCTTTCAGGGCATGTCGAGACTGGGAAATCAGTGTGGACCATGTGGTTTAGATTCTGTTCCGGATGGCATCATATCCTCATTTGCCCTTCTTGCCTTTTGTCTCCCCTGTTTTGCTTTACATGACAAGTAGTTCTGATCCACTGCCAGTTTGCTCCCCAAGAGTAGTTTTGGGTGATCCAACCCATGGTGGCAAGGGGTGGATGCAGGCTCTTTCATGCAGGGTTTGTCGCTGGTGTCATGTGTGGATCTTTTGGTATCGGGGTGGGCTAGTGGAGCATGCAGCAGAAGGCCGTGCATGTGTGTGAAGGCAGCATGTGTGGCTGCCACTCAGCTCTGTTTGAATTTTTCCAGAGGCAATAGGGAGGGTGGAGGGGACAGACTTGCCGGCTGCTTTCAACACACACCAGACTTCAGTGTCTTCAGAATGTGACTGAAAATGGGAATTTACATGTTTGCCGGTTGGTACTTTAAAGTCACAGCTGCTCCTCATTTAAAGGAATCTAAAGCCTTTCACTGTGAATGATAATTTTGAAGGTAACTCAATTATCTGTGTTCGCCGGTTCAATATGGTACTCTTAGATATAATAGCCCATCATCTCAGCTTACTGAAACCACTCGTGGCTTCCCAGGCCGGGTCTTCATCCAAAGGAGTGAGTGGACAGATTCAGAATTCTCTTCCAAATCGATACACAGAACATGAGAGATGGTGGTGGGTGGCACAGCCCCAAACCCTGCTATCTCTTCTCGTGCCATTTCTAATTCCCCTAGGCATGCAAACGTTCAGATGATTCTCATTATATCAAAGGTGTTTATTCCATACCAGTGGAATGGGTTGTAAAATTCAATGGATACAATATCACACTGTTTATTCAAATTTAGAATTTCATATTAGCCAGCTCCCTGCAGTCACCCTGCATATGATGGCCCGAACAAGTTCTTTTGGGTATTTTCACTTAGGGAGGAGCTTCAGGAAGCTAGAGTAAGCACGTGTGGGGAGGAACAGTGTGCGTCAGACATGCCAGCCTGTCTTTGGTGACCCACACTTTGCAGTTGCTGCCTTTGAACCCACTCCACATATCACACCCATGTTGTGTGCTCTGACTGCCCACGTCTCCAGCTCTGCCTGTTCAGATCTTCCAGGCAGCATTCCCTGCAGGCACAACCGCTTCAAACAGGGGAGTTATTGAATGAACTTGTGGGATCAAACTATGAGAATTAAGTAAGCAAGTTTAGGAACAAGAATAAAATATGCAGAAACTCTGAACAGAGCCATTATCAGTCCTTACTTATCCAAAATTGGGACTGAAAACTTCCAGAGAGTCTCTGTATAATCAGCCTCCCCCTCCCCAATGACTTTATCTCTCAGCATCTCATGGTGCTCACCTGCAAAATGAGATAACAACCTTGAACGTGGCCGTGAGGACTATGAGAATGAATAGCAAGTGAAATACACATGGCCCTTGGGAGCTACTCCAGAATCTGGAAGAATGATTAATATTGGGACCCTGCTCCTGCCAATCCACTTACCCTGCCTAAGCTAGAGGCACAGAACTCCCTGTATGAGGGCCTCAGCCCACCGTGTTTTTCTTTTCTTCTAATAAATAGATAGTAAACACTGGAAGAATATCATTTTTAACCTTTATTTTTCACTTTTCTCTCCTTGGAGGGATTTCATGGCTCAACTTAAGTTTTATTTTATTTTCTTCAAAGGGGCCCAGATTCTGTTTTCTACTGAGAATCATACGTACATTCTAAACAGAATCGTTTTTCTTGATGGTTTTCTCACAAAACACCCCTGACTGAAACACTGAGTAAGTGCGTTATTTGGCATCTCCTACTAGACCAACAACAACAAAATACATTTTGCTATTGAACTTCTCGTTGTTAAACAAGAGAAATTAGGTCATTTCTAGTGACATGGAATCTAAGAGAGTCGAAGACCCCGAGCAGGTTTTGCAGGACTGCTGAAGTGTAAGCCCTTATGGTTTTGTTTAATAACCATTCACAAGGTGGTTCTCCAGAGTCTACCATCCTGGGGAGCTCTGGGCATTTTCCTGGAGGCCTAAACCAGCAAGTGAGCAAAGGTGAGTCATCTGGAATGGACACATTAATTCATCATGATTTCGCTGTCTTTTGGGTGAGGCAAACATCTGATTGATCATTAAAACACAGACTGCAACATTCCTTTTTGTTTGAGCACGGCTGCAACTCTGTATAGATGAGGCCTCAGTGGGTCATTTCTCTTCCAGAGGCAACAGAGAGTGAGCCATCATAGGAACATGCTTTCATGATCTCCAGCTAATGCTTTCTTACACCTCAGTCACAGGAATTGTTAATGGGTTCATTGTGTGTCCTTGTTTTCATATGTATTTTCATCAAATTCTTATAGATCTACTGCATACCTATTGGAATACCCTACCATGAATTGTCCCTTCAGAGAAGAAAGCATAGATATGGAACCCTTGAAAACGTTGTATGTGGAACCTCTTAGCATTGCTTTTGACCAAGAAAGGAAAATAGATTTTGACCCAAGAGCCAAGTCTAATCAACTAATTCTGGCAGCCTGGAGATCCAGGTTGAGAAGGATTCGGAGGCTTACTACTGGCTCAATAGGAAGAATGCTCTCATCAAGTGGCATTGACTGTCACTCAGGTAGAAAGGAAGGGTGACAGCACAGGTGTCGGGTATTGGCTCTACCTCCCAGACTTGCAAAGTTAACCCATTGGGGTCAAATTATAAGCTTTGACCCTTGGGAATGTTCTTTCCCCACATTGAAATGGTAGTTACCAAAAGGAAGGTGTGGCTTTACCTAAAGAGGCAAAGGACTTCCAATTCTCAGGTAGACACCAAATTGTTCAGTCTAGTCCCATGAGCTTGATGGACTGAGCTCTTCATTTCTTCGTGCACTGGAGCCCAAAACCAAGTTTTTGAACTTTGAAAACATCTATTTCAAGTGAGAAGGACTGTCTCTTGCTCTGATATACCTCGTATTCATGCCCCAGTTTAGGTCAATCAGCAAAGCCTGTCTTCAGCTGCCTGCATTTTCTTTCTCCATCCTTGTGTCCAGGCCAGGCCACTTCCCCCACCCCTGCCCTGACACATCCCAGCCCACCCCCATCCCACAGCCCACATCGGCACCAGTCTGCTCTCCACACAGGGTCTCTGTCAGTCACTCATGTCTCACATGAGTTCCACTGTTTTTCTTTCTCTCATAGAATTAGTCTGAAATTTCTCTGAGAACCAAAAGTCTCTCGCATCCCCCCACCTCCTTGCTCATTAGAAAAAGGTAGTCCTCAGTAGTGCGTGAGCAATATGATTTCACACAGGAAGATCTTTATATTATGCAAGTCACACAACACATATAACAGCTTCATCTGCCTGATATGTGAGGCCAGCCCTGCTGCTGTTTGACTGGTGCTGGAGGGAATTCCTTCCCCAAAGGTTCCACTGTGTCAAAGACACACACCCCCTGCACATGCACAGGAGCCTTCCCTGCAGCTCAGCCAGTCTCTCCCTGCTCTCCCAGCCCCCTCTTTCTGGTACAAACAGGTTCCCAGTGATTTTGCCAAGACTGGCTGTCAGTCACTCCTGTGGATGACTGTGCTTTCCTCACTCGATGCCATTGGCATGCCCTCCACTTTGCTATTGGGTCATAATCCAATTGCACTTAGAATGCACTAAGAGAATTTAGCACGGGGAAAGAGGACCATGTTCCCTTTTGTAAAATAGAAATCTTCTTGTAATAGTTATCATACAGCTATTTATTTAAGAAACATTTGTTGGTTGCTTTTTATGTAATCCGGTTGATTCCCCAAGATAGTAGATGGCATTCCAGTGGGGATCCAATCTGTGGCTGCAGTAGTAGTGTGTATTAGTTAGTGTAGTATGAAGGGGTGGGAACGGCCAGATCTGACATCTGTGAACCTGCAAAGTCTTTGAAATGGTTGCTCAGACATTTGAAAGTCCAGGTGTTTGAATTTTTTTTTAAAGAAAACGTAATTTTATTAATATTATTTTTTTGCATTCTAGGATGTTGTTGCAGAGCAGTTGGGAGTGGGGGGGGGAAGGGAAGAAAATGGTATGGAAGAAGGAGGAAGGAAGAGGGATGGTGTTGAGGCCTGTGGCACCCCCCCTCATTCCCACAGGGGAGACTGGGAGGCTTCCAGCAGTAGCATGGTCATTGCCAGGCTGGGTGCAGATGTCAGGAGGGTATGGCAAAAGCCCTCGCCCCCTACCAGTCCAGCTCAGGAACCCAGGGCCCTCTTGCCCTGGCTCAATGGTGATCACTGGGCTGATTGCATGTGTTGGTGGGGCATGGACAAGGCCCTTGGTCCCCCACTGCCCCAGCTCAGGAGAGCCCAAGGATCTTTCTGCAGCAGCTCGGTGGTCAATGCACTGGCTGTGCACATCGGGGAGTGTGGCCAAGGCCCTTATCCACTGCCCTCAGGACTGGTTGTGGGCTTCAGGGGGCATGGTTGAGGCCCCTGGCCCTCCCCCCTTTCTGGCTTGGTAGCCCAGGGGACTTCCGGTCCTTCTAGGTGTTATAGGTGTTCTTTAGTGAAATGAGACCGTTACCAGTTAATATCAAACTTTGTCTCTGGTTGCAGGTATTTTGTTTTTTCTTTCAGTTCTGTGTTGGATTATTTGCTGTTCCTACCACTTAGACTTTGCACTGGAACTAATTTGTTGTCCTTTGCTTACTTCTAAAGTGGGGGAACTTCCTGTGGGGACCAGCACTTGAGCTCTGCAGTTGAGCTAAATTGCTGCTTTGCTGCTGATTCCCTGGAGAAGGATTTTGTGCAGCTCAGGGTTTAATGGTTGACTTTATAGATACTTCCGGGTCTACTGAAATCTGGTGCACCTGGGTTGTGTAGAAACTCTGGTCTGGGCCTGAGACTTTTCATCAAACTGTACCCCTGACCGGTTTTGTATTCCTGACCAGTCTCCTCTGAGTGGTCCTATGCTGATTGTGGTGCAGATCAGCTATCCTTGCTGTGCCCAGTGTGCCCCTGGTGGGCCTGTTGTCCCCACTGCCTGTGCTACAAACACTTCCCATGGGGCGGGCTGTGTGTCATTCCCTTGCAATGACTCACTGGCTTTTGAGTGGCTCCTTTTTTTCAGTTGTTGTGGCTCCTCATTCTTATGTGGATCCATGAGAACCCTATTAGTTTTCTTGCTGGCCCAGGGGCCACCAAGGCCCTCTTCTCCCCTGCTGCCTCTAAGCAACTTAATCTGAAGGGCACAGCTGTGGCTTTTGCCAGCTCCTTCTCCATGCACTCAGCAGCTCCAGCCTGGATGCAGCCAGGGCTCGATACAGTCAGAGCAGTTTTTTTTTTTTTTTCCCTCATCATGGCTTCTCCCACCTTCATACACTCCATAGGTCTCTTCCCCTCTTCCTCTGAGCTCTAGAGTCCCCAGTTTGGCTGTTATTGCTTTTTTATAGTTGTAGATTGGTTGATTTGTGGGAGAGAGTGATGCTGGGGACCATCTATTCTGCCACCTTGACTGGAAGTCTCCAGGCGTTTGAATTTAATTGCAAGGTATCGGGACCCAGAACTGAAGCACCAAATCCTTTGTACCCTTTGCTTGCTATTTTTCCACCTTGATTCCACGGGTAGATTTCCTTCTCTAACAAAACTCTAAAAATGTGCGTGATGGGATAGAGGGATGAGCATGCGCCTGCTTCCCCATCACTGCATGCTGATGGCTGCTTCTGAACAGAGGACGAGCATCTTGCATCATGGTGTCTGTTTCCAAGAACTTCTCTGACTTTCCCCGCCTCTGGCCTTGTTGACATTTCTCATAGACTGAAAGGGTCATTTGAATGGCAGTTTTCAACACTGTCTGATGTCCAGGAAGAAGATCCAGGAGTCAGGCAGAAGCTGAGGGCTAATGAACCTCTTTTTACTACACATCCACCCTGCAATCCCTGGGGAAAATGAGTTGGCAGAGACAGCAAGCATGGTTCTGCTGCTCACCTTGGTGGCAGGTTAGGTGGGGGTGGACAGGAAGAAAGATAATAACTTTGGAAAGCTAAAAAAACACATTCCAGAAAACCAGATCTTTCTTTAATGATGCCAAGAACACTGCCGGCCAAAAATCCACACTAATCTCAGAAGATAATAACAGCTAGAGGAGTTTCCTCCATGTAAAATGAACTTGCAAATTCAGGTATTATGTGGAAGCTAAAATGCCAGCTACAGATTTGCCATGGCCATTGGGTTCCTGAAAGTCCTGTGGTTAGGGATGAGATCTAATGGAAAAAATGGGATGTGGGGTGGGAGGGGGGCATGACTTGTGAAAGCCCCTATATGTGTTCTGTGTCTCCAAAAGTAAAATATTGAAGGACACACTAAATAATGAGCATTTTGATGACTTACTACTATCTCAGAATGGTAATAGTGGATACTTTGTATGCTTGGGTTTCATTTACCCATTTATTCCTTGATTGCTAGAAACTTCTCTGGCTCTCCCTTCCCAGATACTTTGAAAGGTGCTTCTAAGTTCATGTTTACCTTTTGCAAATGATTTACATGTTATGAGGCACTTAATTTGGTCTCTTTCTGCATCCAAGTAATCAAATAATACTCTGCCTTTGACTCTAGGTTACTGAAGCCTGGGTGCTCATAGCTCTGGAAAGTTAGATGTTAGAAGCTTGCAATGGAGGGAGTCATGAGTGTAGTCATCAGAAGGCAGGTCAGGTGTTTCACAGAGCCCTGTGCCCTCAATGCCAATGCCCCCCCCCACCTCCCCTATGCGCACCTGAACTCTTTCTTCTTGCAGACCCTGTATTAGGTTTGGTCCTTGTTTGCTCCACATCCCATTCTTTACTTTCAAACTGAGAGAATTGGTGCTGGGGAAAAGGCACCCAGGACACTTCAGGTACAGAGAGAGAGGCCAGTAACAAGGACAGGATGCAGGAGTGCCATCAGGGAAGACTTCCCAAGAAGGGGCCAAGCATGATTGAAATTGGATGGACGAGCTTGTCAAAATAAAATTCTCACAATGTCTGTGTGTGGAGTGTGGTGTGTGTGTGTGTGTGTGCATGTGTGAGAGAGAGAAAGAGAGAGAGCATATATCAGAGTTGAATTTAACTTTTTAATGAGGAAACCAGCAGGATGACAAAGTCAGTGCAAAAGAGAACATGAGAACTGAGGTTTTATATAGTCTGTGAAATAAAAAGGAAGGCTGAGAAGACATAGCTAAGTTAGATACAAAGCTGGATTATCCTGCAGAACAACAAAACTGTTCTTTTCTACAAGCATCTCCTCTTGTCAATTTTCTATAAATACACCTCTAACCTTTACACCTTTACAGAGTACAAAATAGCTGGGCCCTAAGCCATAGTAAATAGTAAATCAAATACAGTCAAGTCCCCCTAGAGCAGGGGTCAGCAAAAGAGTTCTGTTAAGGCCCACATAATAAATATTTTGAGCTTTGTGGCCCGTAAGGTCTCTAATGTAACTACTACTCTCAGTCGGCCCTTGTAGCACAAAAGCAGAGTAGACAGTGTTTCAGTGAATGACTGTGGCTGTGTTTCAACAACTTTATTTACAATAGCAGGTGGTTGGCTGGATTTGGCCTGCAGACTACTGAGTCCTGACCCCTGCTCTACCATGGACCTAAAGGGTCATATAATCACGTTTTTAACTTATGCCCAAGTCTTGGTATTTCTTTCTTAAAAGGTTGAAAGCAAAGAAAACAGAAAGTGCAGGGGTACTGAGGCATGAACGCGCACGTTGTATTTGGGAAGTTACAAGTAAGCAAAAATTCCCAGCGCACCGATACAGGCGTGTCAGCCATTGGAGACGGACAAAGCTGGAATGTTGGGGAGGAAATCCGCCCTCTTTTTACCTGTTGAGATAAGTGTACCTGAGTAATACACCTGGACAAGAGAGTGAAATAGACCTGGTCCTAATTCCAGTGAATGAGCTGAGAGGATTGAGCTCATCCTACTCAACCTTGGTTTCCCTGCTTCAAAAATACGGATAATAATTGGACATTCCAGAGGGCTGCTATGAGCACTCAAAGAAATGATGCATTTCTCAGTACTCAGTAATGATAGCTTTTCATTACAAAATTGTCACTAATGTTCTTTATCAGTCAAGGCCAGAGGGAGGTCAAGCATCTCCTCTTGTCAATTTTCTATAAATACACCTCTAACCTTTACACCTTTACAGAGTACAAAATAGCTGGGCCCTAAGCCATAGTAAATAGTAAATCAAATACAGTCAAGTCCCCCTAGAGCAGGGGTCAGCAAAAGAGTTCTGTTAAGGCCCACATAATAAATATTTTGCACTTTGTGGCCCGTCAGGTCTCTAATGTAACTACTACTCTCAGTCGGCCCTTGTAGCACAAAAGCAGAGTAGACAGTGTTTCAGTGAATGACTGTGGCTGTGTTTCAACAACTTTATTTACAATAGCAGGTGGTTGGCTGGATTTGGCCTGCAGACTACTGAGTCCTGACCCCTGCTCTACCATGGACCTAAAGGGTCATATAATCACCTTTTTAACTTATGCCCAAGTCTTGGTATTTCTTTCTTAAAAGGTTGAAAGCAAAGGAAACAGAAAGTGCAGGGGTACTGAGGCATGAACGCGCACGTTGTATTTGGGAAGTTACAAGNAAACAGAAAGTGCAGGGGTACTGAGGCATGAACGCGCACGTTGTATTTGGGAAGTTACAAGTAAGCAAAAATTCCCAGCGCACCGATACAGGCGTGTCAGCCATTGGAGACGGACAAAGCTGGAATGTTGGGGAGGAAATCCGCCCTCTTTTTACCTGTTGAGATAAGTGTACCTGAGTAATACACCTGGACAAGAGAGTGAAATAGACCTGGTCCTAATTCCAGTGAATGAGCTGAGAGGATTGAGCTCATCCTACTCAACCTTGGTTTCCCTGCTTCAAAAATACGGATAATAATTGGACATTCCAGAGGGCTGCTATGAGCACTCAAAGAAATGATGCATTTCTCAGTACTCAGTAATGATAGCTTTTCATTACAAAATTGTCACTAATGTTCTTTATCAGTCAAGGCCAGAGGGAGGTCCTAGGGCTGCAGATGAGCCCACATCATGTGCTGGAAAATCATAGGAGCTAGGACACGAAGGCATGATGGACAGTTCTGCTGCTCGTTTTCCTCCCAGTTAAGACTCTCGGTCCTTGAGACTTTCCTAAGACAACCCAACCTTTTTCTCCAACACCCAGCTGGGCTCAGAACCCCACAGTTTCCTGGAATTCCTGTTAAGAATCCCCTAGTAGCAATTTACAAACAAAGTTCTGAGGACAATTACCTTGTGAATAAGGACACAGTTGGTGTACTTAAGAGTAAAGCCACTTGGGTTAGCAGCCACATCTGCATGCTGACAATGGATGTGCTAATTAACAATAATTCCTACCTATCCTTTAAAGCCTCTAAGATTGACTAAGAAACACGGTGGCCTCTTCACTTACGCCCTGGCAGCCGTGTCTTGTGCTCACTCAGAGCTAGTTTCCTAAATGATATCTTTATTGGTAATTTTTTTGGTTTTTATTCATTTGTTTTTTGTTTTTGCTAATTGGGACCAGTTATCTCCTTCAGAGCAGGGGAATTCCTCTCTCTTTAGGCAACATCCTGCCACCTTCAGCCAGGCTCCATCTTTTCAGAAATGCAGTCTCCACGTCAGTCAAGTTGCTAGTAATATCTGCCCCAGGTAGCAGCTCTAAAGCTTACTCCGACAGCCACAGTAAATATTAAAAAATAATGATAATATTTAGTCTGGGTCATTTATGCATGTCCTTTGCACTTCTAAATAGTGCTACCCAAAGAGTAAAGAATCAAATGCCACGTGGTGCTGTCTGTCTTTGCCTTAATCAAACAGTTTGCCGTGGGGTCCTGCACAGAGGGACAGCCCCAAAATGCTGAGGTCACATCAGACTGCAGATGCTGAGCTACAAGTGTAGATCTAAGGCAGGTCTGAAAGCTGAGCCTACTAGAAAATGTGCAGGCTGGGAAATCAGCTACTATTCACCCATCTCACACTACAGACTCAGGAATGGCTCCTTGCTTTTGGAGAGCAGCTAGGCACATAGCCTTGTCTTTCAGAAGGGGAGGAGTTGAGGCCAGACCAAGTTATGAAAGACCCTCCCGAAAATACCACATAGAGCTTCTTGCACCTGACAGCACCCTGCCTCCACACGTATCACCCCAAGTTGCATGGATCAGGGTGGAACTTTGGGCTGCCCAAGGACACCGTTCCTCCATCTGGGAGTGGTCCTCCTGTTTGCATATCTAACTGTAAAATTCCATATCTGTTGTAGTTAAAGACACCTCTGTCCATTTGTTGTAAAGAAACTCTACATCTGCTGATTGTCACTTGGTGGCACATTTCTACTCATCACACTGCCGTCCCCTTGTGACAACCACATAAACTTTATTTCTGTGTCACTACATTTGTGATTGCACCCACACTGACAAATTTTCTAGAGCTTTGGGTGGCACTGTTGGTGGAAGAGGGTCTCTGCTTCTTCCACAGTCCTCCCTGACCTGTCCCTCAGACATCTGCTAAGACACTGAGAGACCGTTTCCACACCATGCAGCCCTAGCCTGCACTGTAGCCACAGGTCTGTGTTTTAATGTGCAGGGGAAATCTGGAGTGGGCCTGGCTGAATTAGGCTTGGCCCACAGTTGGTGAGAATTAAGCACATAAAAAGCACCCTTCCCCCTTTTAACTCCCTTCTGTGTCAGAGAGACTAGACAAGAGACTTTGCTTCAGCTTTGCTTCTGCCTGTGTTTCCATACTGCCTTCATGAGCAGCAGGTCAACATCTGCCTTCACAAGGCAGCGCTTCTGGAGAATGTCCCCCTGCCCCGGCCCCAGCTGTCCTCAGGCTAGTTGGCAGATGCCTTGTAGGGTGTGGGTTGCGCTTTGGGCACCCTCATATGCTCCACCCTGTACCCACTCTAAGAGGTGTCTGAGGAAGCATGAGGCCTGGCCCCATCCTCGTGAAATCCAGAGCAACTTGGTAGGGAAGAGCCACACCTGACTGTCACTGTGTTATCAGAAGACCATAAGGCCAGGGCATTTTACAGGAGAAAGTGGCATCGCCATTAAATTGTGCATGGATGTAAGAATTGCATTTCTTATTTAAGAAAGGCATTTCTTTCTTTCTTTTTTGTTTTTGGACCGGTAAGGGGATCATAACCCTTGACCTGGTGTCGTCCGCACCACGCTCAGCCAGTGTGCGCACCGGCCATACCTATATAGGATCCGAACCCGCGGCCTCGGGACCAACAGCACCGCACTCACCCGAGTGAGCCACAGGACCGGCCCTAAGAAAGGCATTTCTTATTCAATTTTCTAAACTTAAATGGGAAACTTCACTCTCCTGATAAATAGTTGGACTGAGAATTTGCCTGCAATTTTATGTACTTTTTATTTATTTGAGCCTTGCTTTCTTCATTTGTTAAATGGGAATATTACTATCAATCTCAAAGGGTTGTTTTAAGGCTCAAATAGAAAAATGCCCTTAGCATTCTCCATGCTCCTGATATGACGTCTGGCATGAGAACGATGCTCAGTAAATATCTCAGTAGGGGGAAGATTGTGAACAACATGGGATTATCAGACACAGTGTTGGGGCAGCCAGGAGGTGCTGCCAAATTTAAGGGCTAAAGGGCCAGTATGGGTTAGAGTGGCCCAGGAAGCGCATGGGAAGGTGGCCGAGAAGGTGACTCAAAGCACCTCCACTCCCAGGAGGCAATGGGGTGCCGTGGCCATATCCATGGCTGCTTCCCAGGATCAGTCCTGGATGCCCAGCCTGCTAAGGGACCATCACGTCCAGGGTGTCACAGGAGAGAGGTTTTATTTCATTTGAGGGCGGTATCTATGTCCTCAGTAGGCGGACATCTGTTGTTGCCTTCTAAAAATGTAAATTAATGTCAGCTTTTGTCTTTGAATAAGAATGAATAAAGAGTTGACCATAAATATTTTGGGGGTGCCTTGCAAAACTCACCTTAGAGAAGACACAGCTCA
>NW_007736574.1:27975-30871 GCF_000696425.1 Galeopterus variegatus
TCAGTCCTGAAAACACACCAGAGATGTAGTTGGCATGTCCCTCCATTTTACGAATGGAGAAACTGAGGCTTACAGAAGAAAGCAGCTCCAGGCCACATGATTAGTATAAAGCGAAGCAAGGCACCGGAAGGCAGATCCACTCTGGGAACTCACCTTGAGGTCTTGGGCAAGTCACATCTCTGGACCTCAATCTGAAAAATGAGGATGAAATGAGATATTTAACGTTAAAGTTCCTAGTAGAGGGTCAGGAATGTAGTAGGTGTCTAATAGATTTGTTTTTCTTAAATTTCCTGAAATGTTACTAGTTAAATTCATTTGGTCACATGAATCCTCTAAAATGGCAGCAGTGGTTACTCTCCAAGGGGTATATATATCAGATGGTTAAAGGATGTCCTGCCAGGAAGGGGCCAGAAAGATGAACTGCACCTACGTTTCTGAATGCTGCCCCTGGACTGAAATCAGAGCCACCTCCACAGGCACCCACTCCAGATACCTTTCCCACAGACACACACCCATGCAGGTGTACATGTTATCCCGCCATAACCAGATGCACAGATGTGGGGACAGACCCACAGAGGCCCACTGGGAGAGGTTGCTACAGCCTGGAATGTTCCCCTTTCCTCCAAACCCAGCAGAACAACTCTCTAGAAGTCCAGCTGTAGGTGGAAAGCTGAACTAACCCTCTTCAGAGCATGGCGGCTGCTGTCTTGGTGACCACATATCCAATATCCCAGGGGAGCTGGGTGAGGTGCTGGGCCCAGCATCCTGCTGCTCACAGTGGGGACAGGCCTAGGCTGAGGATGCATGTGGCATTCTGCACACTCAGATGTATATTCTCAGTGCCCAGCAGGCCCTGGCAAGAGGCCTGAAGGGCCTGAAGGAGAGCAGGAGGTGGTGTGCACACAGAGCCCCACAGTCTCCTGAGGCCTAGTCCTGGGGGTGGCTGTAGAAGGCCCCATGTGCAGAACCAGCTACCTCCATCAAGAATGAAAATTCCAGGGGGCCCCGCCCAGACCCTGGCTGCGGCACGAGGTGATGCCACCTGCAGTTCCTAAAGACAGAATGAAAGCTCCTGGGCACCACGTGGAGCAGGGCGAGGCCTCAGCCAGGAGGGTGCTGGAAAGCTATGTGGCCCTGCCTCCCCTGCCAGCACTCATGGAGCCCCTGCTATGGGTCCTCCCACTGCCATGCTCAACGTCTTCTCCAGGAAGCCTCAGGCTAGGCTGTGTGTCCCAAGTGTGTCCCTCCACCCCCCATCCCCAGAATGGGGATGTTAATTATTGTTCTCACTTTAGCACTTGGCTCGTTGACCCAAGATGGTCTCTGATGTGAGGAAGGCAACCAGAGACAGAGAGTCAGGGAGCCCAGGCAGAGAAGGGGCTTTCTGGTGACACTGCCTACAGGGAGAGAGGCGAGCTGAGACTCCACCACCTACCTCATTTTGTGCTTTCTCAACATGCCTTTAGAATGAGGTTCAGGGACAGGGGTATTTGGGATCCAGACTGTCTCATGCAGAGCACAGATGACCATGGTTTGGGAGTATCCNGGGTATTTGGGATCCAGACTGTCTCATGCAGAGCACAGATGACCATGGTTTGGGAGTATCCAAACGCCATCATCTTCAGCATGACCAAGGGTCAGCAGGGTGCTCTGGAGGCTCGGACTTCTCCATCTGAGCTGTTAAGTCCAGTGCTGAGCTGGCCAGCCTCAAGGACTAAATACTTAGGGGAAAATGATACATTTCTGGATTACATGGCAGAAACGCAAACTCTTTTATAGATTCTGACAGCCCATTAGCTACTAGCAAAAGGTTAACTGTAAAGTGCCCTGGCGAGAACGTCTCCCCTTCCTGTCATAGCGAGAGCCAGGCTGTCGCTGAAGGAGGCTGCTCATTGCCACAGTGGGGTTAAGCTGTCATTGATCCCCCATCAGAGCTGATGGCTGCCCAGTGACTGCCAGGCAGGCTGGGGCTCCCCACGCTCTATGTGTCAGAAGGTAGCTGAGCAACATTCTGCTCTACTTGGAATCCTGTGAAACCTGGTTCTTTAGTCTCTCTGAATGTCAGGGAGACATGTCCAACCCCTTTCATCTCCCCTTGGAAAAGCTTTCTGGAAGCTGTGGCTCTGGGCTGGTGTCAGCAGCCTGTCTGGATTCTGGTCCCAGCATGTGGCTAAATAGCTGGTGACACTGGGAGAGACTTTGAACTGTCCTTTTTTGGGGGATCTTTCATCTATAAAATTTTTTATCTGTAAAATGCCTAAAATACCTACCTCATTGTAGTACTAGTATTTAAAGATCATTCCCTTAATGAATATGAAAGCACTTAGAAAGACATAAGGCATTATCAAAGGCAAGGTATTAGGAATGCCTGTCAGCCATGGAAATGTGATTCGAGACCATGACCCTTCTTGGGTCATGCCTTGCTTATTTGAATATCTGCACAGAGCTGGAAGGGACCCAAGAGATTATTTTAGATTAATATTATTCTAGTTCTCAATGCTGGCAGCTCGTGACCATCACCTGGGAGCTTTCTCAGAAGTATCAATCCTCTACCACCACCCCCCACCTCACTCAACTCCCATATTTTAATCCTTTTAGTCTGGGGATGAGATAACAGCTTGGGTGTGTTTTTTAAATGCTCCAGATGAGGTGCACCTGGGGAGGAAGAGGCTGATTTGATCCAGCCTTTTTTTTTGTAGGTGAAGGTCAGGGACAGGCAAGGATTCCTGTGTGGGTTCACACCAAGGTGGTCACCATGTGGTGGGATAAATGGGAGAGCAGAGGCTGCAGCTAAACCCCACTCTCAGGCAGGGTTGGCATCCAAACCTTCTTCCTACTTCCAGGCATCTTCACCAAGAGCAAAGATCCGGCCATTCAAAGGTGTCATCTCCAAGTC
>NW_007736574.1:31380-33884 GCF_000696425.1 Galeopterus variegatus
AGGTCAGGGACAGGCAAGGATTCCTGTGTGGGTTCACACCAAGGTGGTCACCATGTGGTGGGATAAATGGGAGAGCAGAGGCTGCAGCTAAACCCCACTCTCAGGCAGGGTTGGCATCCAAACCTTCTTCCTACTTCCAGGCATCTTCACCAAGAGCAAAGATCCGGCCATTCAAAGGTGTCATCTCCAAGTCTGTGATCACCCCATGACCCACCAACAACATCTGCCCATGCATTGTTGCCAGAAGCAGGAGACGGCAGTTCATTTGCTGGTACTTATAGGAAAATGAAGCCTTTGGTTCTGGCTCTTCCTCTAGACTCTGAGATCTGTAGGACAGGGTCTGATTCTTCTCATCTCTGTATCCCCTGAGAGTAGAAATAAAGCCAGAAAAATGTTGGGTGGGCAAGTGAGTGAACAAAAGCACTGGAAGTGCTCAAGTAAAAGGCTTAAATTTAAACCATGTATGTCATCTAATGAAACCATTTCTATGCCCAACTAGCTCTTCTTCTCTAAACTGTAATTGTCAGCATAAAAATAATTTTGATACTTAGCCAGGGCTGCACTGATGCTAAATATCATGTGTACTCACATTAAGAAAAAAGAAGGTAAAAGGAATAGGGCCTTTGATTCTTTGCCTGACTCACAATAAACCAACCATGGTGTTCATTGTTCTTAATAACTTAATGACATAATTACTCCTGTGTAGGTTGCCTTGCCCAGAGCAGTGAAAACACAGAAAGATCTCAAATCCCTTGAACTAATATAAAAGGAAAGCTGGTTCCATCTTTCATCATCCGGGTGAGCTTGGTTACAGGGCTTAACCTCTGACACTCACCAGCCTCATCTTTAAAGGGGGACAATAATATCTACCTTGCTGAGTTACAACAGAAAAGACATAATATACTCACTTCTAATTACTTCCTCTTGGCCAAAACTTATCACTTGGCCCCAACATAACTGCAAGAAAGGCTTGGAAGTGTGCAGTAGATGTCTATGGACAGCAGGAGCTCAGTATGTCTTGTTTTCTCCTCATGCCATTTCCCCCACCCAACCCTGGGAATTTGTGCAGAAAAACCACTGCCTTCACTTAGTCGTTAATCAATAGATATTTATCAGGTTCTCCCATATACCAAGCAGCTATAGATGTAATTGAGGAAGCTTCTGCTTTCATGGCACTGACATTCCTGAAGGGAGGCTTAGGTGGGCACAAGTGACAGACAGACAATAAATAAGTGAGAAAGTGACCGGAGAAATAGAAAAATCCATGAAGTGATAAGTGCAATGCTAAACTCAAACTTACTGTAATAAGTACCTGGGGGAAAGGAGGTATTGAGATGAGAGTGACCAAGAAAGGCTTCTCAGAGGAGTTGTCACTTGAATAGAAACTCAAGTCACTGAAGAAGTCATTCGTACAAAGTCTCCTTCACTGAGAAATGAGGATTTGGTATCAAAACCAGAGAGAATGGTGCTACTTCTGGAACAGTGGAGTGAGGAGGTCAGCAAAACCTCTCCCTAGAAAAGCACAGTACAACTAAAACAGCTCATCAAAAACAACCGTTTCGGGACTCTGGAAATTGACCGACGCATATAACACACAGTGGAATACTATGAACAATTTTATGTCAATAAATTAGACAATTTTGATGAAATGGAAAAATCCCTAAAAAGACACAAATAATTAAAACTGACTTAAAAAGAAGTTGACAATCTGAATAGAACTTAGTAAGCAAATAAATCGGGTTAGTAATAAAAAATTTTTCCACAAAGAAAACACCTAGGCTCAGATGACTTCACTGGTGAATCCTGTCACATACTTAAAGAGGAACTAATGCAAATTGTTCACAAATTCCTCCAGGAAATACAGAAGGAGGAAATGCTTCCCTATTCATTCTGTGTCATCAGTGTTATTCTGAAACCAAAGTCAGACAATGACATCACAAGAGAACTACAGGCCAATATCTCTCATGAACATGGATGCAAAATTTCTCCACAAAATATTGACAAATCAAACCCAGCATCATATGAAAAGGATTATACACCATGACCAAGTTGGATTTATCCTGGGAACCAAAGGCTGGGTTAACATCCAGTAATCAACACAATATGCCATCTTATTAGAATGAACAAAACTAGAGAGGACAAAAACCACATGGTCATCTCAATAGACACAGAAAAAGTGTGTGAAAAAACTCAACACCTGCTTGAACTAAGAATAGAGGAACTTCTTCAGCATGGAATTGGTGTTTCTAGCCAGTGAAATAAGACCAAGAAAAAAATATTAGAGACATTCAGATTGGAAAGGAAGAAGTAAAAAACTATATTTATTTACAGATAACAGGAATCTGGAAATAGAAAATTCTATAGGATCAACAAAATTCTGCTAGAACTAATAAACAAATTCAGCAATTTGCAGATACAAGACCAATGTTTAAAAGCCAATTGTAGGGCCGGCCTGGTGGTGCACTGCTACAGTGCGCCGCTTGGGAGTGCGGTGGTGCTCCCGC
>NW_007736574.1:34883-36460 GCF_000696425.1 Galeopterus variegatus
AAAAAAAAAAGCCAATTGTATTTTTTATACTAGCAATGAACAATCTGAAAGTGAAATTAAGAAAACACATTCAACATAGTATCAAAAATAATAAAATGCCTAGGAACAATTTAAGAAAAGAAGTGCAAGACTTGTACACTGAAACTACAAAAACATTGCTGAAAATAGATAAGAAAGATCTAAATAAAATGGAGAAACAGTCCTAGTTTATAAATTGGAAGATTCAATATTATTGAAATGGCAGTTCTCCACAAGTTCATCTACAGATTCAGTACAATCCCTATTAAAATCCCAGCAGGCTTTTTTTTTTTTTTTCAGAAATCAATGAGCTGATTTTGGAAATGCAAAGGATCCAGAATACCTAAAACAACTTTTTAAAGGAAAAACAAAGTTGAAAGATTTGGATTTGTGACTTCAAAACTTATTATAAATCTACTGTAATCAGAACAGTGGATTATTAGAATAAGAATAGGAATATAGATCAGTGGAACAGAATTAAGACTCCACAAATAAACCTTCATACTATTATCAAGTGTTTTTATACACAGGCACCAATTTAATTCAATGGGGAAAGTGTTGTCTTTTCAACAAATGGTGCTAGGATAATTGTATATCCACATACCAAATGATGAATTTAGATCCTTACCTCACAAGAGACACAAAAACTAACTTGGAATGGGTCATTAATTAACTTAAATGTAAAAGGTAAAACTGCAAAACTTCTGTATTAAAACATAGGAGAAAATCTTCATAACCAACATGACCCCTAAAAAATTGATATAGTGAGCTTCATCAAAATTAAAAATTTTTGTGCTTCAAAAGACTCCATTAAGAATACGAAAAGATAAGCCACTGACTTGGAGAAAATATTTGTAAGTTATATATCTGGTAAAGAACTTGAATGCAGAATATTTAAGGAATCTTTACAACTCAATATGAGAACAAACAGCCCAACTTTTAAAATGGGCAAAAGATTTTGAATAGACATTTCACCAAAGAAGGTATACAAATGCCTAATAAGCACATATAAGCACATGAAATAGTACTCAATCTCATTAGTAATTAAGGAAATACAAGTTAAAACCACAGTAAGCTACTATTTCAGGCTCTCAAGAATAGATATAATAATAATAAAGAAAAACAAGACAATAACAATTGTTAACAAGGACAGGAAGAAACTGTAACCTTTATACATTGCTTGTTTGGTGTGGGGAAGTAAAATCATACACTCACTTTAGAAAACAGTTTGGTAGTTTCCTAAAATGTTAAACATAAACTTACCATATGACACAGAAATTCCATTCCTGGGTATTGGTCTAAGAGATGTGAAAAACATATGTCTACATTCAGAATTCCACATGAAGAATAATAGCAGTATTATTTATAATAGCCTAAAAGTGGAAACAACCTAAATGACCATCAACTGGTGAATGCATAAACAGAGAAGGGTATATCCATACAATGGATTATTATTCAGCAATAAAAACAAATGAATTACTCATGCACAGTATAACACGGATGAACCTCAAAGTTATTTTTTTAATTTTATTAATTATGCATATTCATGGGGTGCAAAG
>NW_007736574.1:36668-47658 GCF_000696425.1 Galeopterus variegatus
AGGAAGAAACTGTAACCTTTATACATTGCTTGTTTGGTGTGGGGAAGTAAAATCATACACTGGCTTTAGTAAACAGTTTGGTAGTTTCCTAAAATGTTAAACATAAACTTACCATATGACACAGAAATTCCATTCCTGGGTATCGGTCTAAGAGATGTGAAAAACATATGTCTACATTCAGAATTCCACATGAAGAATAATAGCAGTATTATTTATAATAGCCTAAAAGTGGAAACAACCTAAATGACCATCAACTGGTGAATGCATAAACAGAGAAGGGTATATCCATACAATGGATTATTATTCAGCAATAAAAACAAATGAATTACTCATGCACAGTATAACACGGATGAACCTCAAAGTTATTTTTTTAATTTTATTAATTATGCATATTCATGGGGTGCAAAGCTGACCTTCGCCACCTGCACCCTGGATGTGATGCTCAGATCAATAGTATCAGGAAGCCCATTACCACAAAGTGTGATTATTCCCCATGTCCCCTACTCAATTAGTCCCCCGCCTCCCTCCACATCCCCACCCCCCACGCAATCCTATGTATGCTTTCTCCCATCTGTGAGTCCAGCACACCACTGTGGTCTTTCTTTCCTTCCTTCTCTCTTAGTTCCCATGTATGAGTGAGGACATGCGGTATTTTCCCTTTTGTGCCTTCCTTATTTCACTTAACATAATTTTCTCCAAGCTCATCCATTCTGAAGCAAATGGCAGAGTTTCATTCTTTTTTATGGCAGAGTAATATGACGTGGTGTAGCTATACCGCATTTTCCTTATCCAATTACCCTATCTTAGCAATTGTAAATAGAGCTGAAATGAACATGGGAGTGCAGGTATCCCTTCGACAAGATGATTTCCATTCCTTTGCATATATACCTAGAAGTGGGATTGCTTGATCATATGGTAGTTCTATCTGTAGTTGTTTGAGAAACCTCCATACTGTTTTCCATAGTGGTTGTACTAATTTATAGTCCCACCAACAGTGTAGAAGCATTCCCTTCTCTCCACTTCCTTGTCAGCATTTGTTATTCTCTGTCATTTTGATTATAGCCAGTCTAGCTGAGGTGAGGTGATATCTCAATGTGGTTTGAATTTGCATTTCCCTAGTGATTAATGGCATTGAGCATTTTTTAAGTGCCTATTTGCCATTTGTATGTCTTCCTTCAAAAAAATGTCTATTCAACTCCTTTGCCCATTTTTTAATTGGATTATTTGGGGTTTTTTACTGTATACTTGGTTGAGTTCCTTTTATATTCTGGATATTAATCCCTTGCTGGAGGCATAGCTTGCAAATAGGTTGTTGTTTCACTCTGTTGATTGTTTCCTTTGCTGTGAAGAAACTTTTAGTTTGATATATTCCCATTTATTCATTTTTTATTTTGTTGCTTGTGCTTTTGGGCTCTTGTTCAAAAATTCTTTGCCCAGCCCTACTTCCTGAAGTGTTTCCCCTATATTTTCCCTTAGTAGTTTTACAGTTTGGGGTCTTATATTTAAATCTTTAATCCATTTTTGAGTTGATTTTGGTATATCATGAGAGGTACAGGTCTAGTTTCATTCTTCTGCATATGGATATTCAATTTTCCCAGCACCATTTACTGAAAAGGCAGTCTTTTCCCCAATGTATGTTTTTGTCACCTTTGTCAAATATCAGTTGGCTGTAAGTATATGGATTAATTTCTGTGTTCTCTATTCTGTTCCACTGATCTGAGTCTCTATTTTTATGCCAGTACCATGCTGTTTTGGTTCCTATAGCTTTGTAGTATAATTTGAAGTCAGTGTTATGCCTCTGGCTTTATTTCTTTTGCCTCAGGATTGCTTTGACTATTTGGGGTCCTTTGTTGTTCCATATGTATGTTAGGATTTTTTTTTCTATTTCTGTAAAGTATGTCATTGGAATTTTGATGGGGATTGCATTGAATCTGTAGATCACTTTGAGTAGGATGGATATTTCACAATGTTAATTCTTCCAATCCAAGAGCATGGAATATTTTTCCATCTTTTTATATCATCTTTAATTCCTTTCAGCAGTGATTTGTAGTTCTCATGCAGAGATCTTTCACCTCCTTGGTTAAATTGATTCCTAGGTATTTTATTCTTTTTGGTGGCTATTGTAAATGGGCTTACTTTCTTGATTTCTCTTTCTGTTAGTTCATTATTGTATTGGAGTATTTACATGCAATTGATTTGGGGGCACTGATTTTGTATCCTGCAGCCTTACTAAAAGTACTAATCATCTGTAAGAGTTTTTTTAATAGAATCTTTAAGTTTTTCTAAATATAAGATCACATCATCTGCAAATACAGGCAGTTTGACTTCATCTTTTCCTATCTGGATGCCCTTTATTACTTTCTCTTGTGTGGTTGCTCTGCCTAGTACTTCCAGTACTATGTTAATCAGAAGTGGTGAGAGTGGGCATCCTTGTCTTGCTCCTGTTCTTAGGATGATATCAGCAGTGGGCTTGTCATTGGTGGCTTTTATTCTGTTGAGATACTTTTCTTGTATACTTAATTTGCTGAGAGTCTTTATCATGAAGGGATGTTGAATTTTGTTGAACGCTTTTTCTGCATCTATTGAGATAATCATATGGTTTTTGTCCTTGAATTGGTTGATGTGGTGTATTACATTTATTGACTTACATATGTCGAACCATCCTTGCATCTCTGGGATGAATCCCACTTGATCATGCTGTATAATTTTTTTGATATATTCATGTATTCTGATTGCTCATATTTTATTGAGGACTTTTACATCTAAGTTCATAAGAGATATTGGTGCATAGTTTTCTTTTTTGTTGTATCTTTGTCTGGTTTTGATATCAAGGAGATACTGGCCTCATAGAATGAGTTTGGGAAAGTGGCCTCTGTTTCAATTTTTTACAATAATTTGAGGAGAAATGGTATTAATTTCTCTTTAAAGTCTTGGTAGAATTCAACAGTAAAACCATTTGGTCCTTGACTTTTCTTTGTTGGGAGACTGTTGATTTCTGCTTCAATCTCATTGCTAGTTATTGGTCTGTTCAGGTTTTCTATGTCTTCTTGGTTCAGTCTTGGTAGTTTGTATGTGTCCAGAAATTTATCCATTTCCTCCAGATTTTCGTATTTGTTGGTGTGTAGTTTGTAATAGTCTGCAGTGATTTTTACACTGATCTTTTGTATTGTTTTTTGGGACTCTATATCACTTAGTTCTTCTCTAGTCTTAATTATTTCTTTCCATCTACTAACTTTGGGATTGGGTTGTTCTTGTTTTCATAGTTCTTTTAGGTGTAGGGTTAGGTTGTTTACTTGAAGTCTTTCTATTTTTTTGATGTAAGCATTTATTGCTATAAACTTCCCTCTTAGTACTGCTTTAGCAGTAAACCAAAGGTTTTGATATAATGTGTCTTTATTTTCATTGTTTTCTAGAAATTTTTTGATTTCCTGTTTAATTTCTTCTTGGACCCATAGATTATTCAGGAACCTGTTTTTTAATTTCCATGTATTTGTATGTAGTCCTGAGTTTCACTTGTTATTAATTTCTAGTTTTAATCCATTGTGGCCTGAAAAGATAGTTGAGGTGACTTTGACTTTTTTAGTTATTGAAATTTAGTTTGTGGCCTAACACGTGGTCTATCCTGGAGAATGTTCCATGTACTGATGAGAAGAATGTATATTCTGTTGTTGTTGGATAAAATGTTCTGAAGATATCTAACAGGTCCAGTTGGTCTAAAGTATCTTTTAATTCCTGTGTTTCTCTTTTGATTTGTTGCCTGGATGATCGTGCAATGATGAGAGAGGGGTGTTTAGGTCTCCCACTATTGCTATATCAAGGTTTATCTCTTTCTGTAGGTCTAATAGTATTTGCTTTATATATCTGGGTGCTCCAGTGTTTGGGTGCATAAATATTTATGATTATTATGTTCTCCTGCTGGATCTATCCTTTTATCATTATATAGTGGCCTTCTTTGTCTCTTTTTATGGTTTTTGGTTTAAAGTCTGTTTTATCGGATGTGAGAATAGGTACTCCTGCTTGTTTTTGGTTTCCATTTGCATGGTATATCTTTTTCCATCCTCTCACTATTAGTCTCACTCATTAGCACACAGATTAATGAGTCTCTCTTGAAGAGAGACTTGGGTGGGTCTCTCTTTTTTATCTCTTTTTGATACTTGGGTCTTACTTTTTGATCCAATCCATCAGTCTGTGTCTTTTGAATGGGGGGTTTAATCCATTTACATTTAGGGTTGTTATTGAGATTTATTGTCTTATTCTTGGCATTTTATGGCTTTTTGTTTAGATGCTTTAAGTATTATTTATTTATTCCTTCTCCTTTGATTATTGGTTATTCATGTCTGTGGAGTTTTTTTGAGGTGATAAGATTTAGTTTGTTTTATCTTTCTCATTTGCATTTGTGTTTTACTAGGGTGTTTTGTTCTTACTTGTGCATTCTTGGTAATGATTATTGTTTTTTGGATTCCAGGTGCAGGATTCCCCTGAGAATTTCTTGCAGGACTGGTTGTGTGGTGATGAACTCCCACAATTTTTGTTTGTCTGGGAAACACACTATTTCTCCCTCATTTCTGATGGGTAGCCTTGTTGAGTACAGTATTCTTGGCTGGCAGTTTTTTTCTTTTAGTATTTTGAATATGACATCCCATTTTCTTCTCACCTGTAGAGTTTCAGTTGAGAAGTCTACTGTTGGTCTGATAGGGGCTTCGTTATGAGTTACTTGATACTCTTCTCTTGCTGCTTTTAGGATTCTGTCTTTGTCTTTGAGCTTTGCCAGTTTGACTATAATATGTCTCAGACAGGATCTTTTTGGATTGAATCAGTTTGGGGTTTTTTGAGCTTCCTGGATCTAAAGGTCTGTGTCTCTCCCTATACCGGGGAAGTTTTCATGTATTATTTCATTTAATATTTTTTCAATGCCCTTACTTTTCTTCTCCCCTTCAAAAACACCCATGATTTGGATGTTTGTGTGCTTATGGTTGTTTGCTAGCTCTCTTAGAATTTTTCATTTTTAAAAAATTCTCTTTTCCTTTTTTTTTTTTTTTTTTTTTTTTTGGTCTGCTTTGGTTGTTTCATAAAGACCATCTTTGAGTTTGGAAATTCTTTCTTTTGCTTGTTTTAATCTGCTGCTTATGCCCTCAGGTGTGTTTTTTTATTTCATTGAATATGTCTTTCATTTCCAGGAGTTCTGCTACATTCTTTTTTAAGGTATTAATCTCTTTGTAAATTTCCTCCTTCATATCCTGGGTATTTTTTTCTCATTTGATCCTTACAGCATCCCCTTTTATCTCATTGAGTTTTCTAAAGTTAGTTACTTGGAATTCTTTTTCAGACATTTCAAAGGTTTCCTGTTCTGTATGGTCTGGTGCTTGAGATTTACTGAATTATTTTGGCTGTGTCATATTTTCTGATTTTTTTCATATTTCTAGTATCTCTATGTTGATTTCTGGACATCTGGGAGATCAATAGCTTCTTCTAGTCCTCTGGAATGGACTTTGAGGAGAAAGACTTCTTCTTTTCCCAGGTTCCTCCAGTGACTCTCCTTGTGTTGATGAAGTCAAATATGTGGTGGACCAACTGCATGGTGATCATGGATGTTTTTAAGGCAGGCATCTTGCAATGGAAGTAGCCATGATGGTGGATATTGTGTACCACCTCTGAAAAATCTGTGTGAGGCACTGTGGTGGTGGTGTGGGGTCTTGCCTGGCACACAGGCTGCTCTGGGGACTGGGTGGTGGGCTGGCTAGGTCTCCTATTTGCCTGACTGCGGCCTACCCTGTTAGCAGCATGGCACAGGTCTTGCCTTGCCTGCAGGCTGCTCAGGGGACTGGGTGATGGGCTGGCCAGGTCTCCTGCCTGCCTGGCTAGGGCCTCCCCTGTTGGCAGCGGTGCAGCATGGGGTCTTGCCTGACCCATGGGCTGCTTGGGGGCCTGGGCAGTGGGTTGGCCACGTCTGCTGCCAGCCTGGCTGAGGCCTCGCCTGTTGGTAGCAGCATGGCACAGCAATCTCAAAATTATTATGTTTAATAATAGAAGCTAGTCACAATGGACTATATATTATATGATTCTATTTATATGAAATGTCCAGAAAGGGTAAATCTATAGAGAGAGAAGGTGGTTGAGTGGGACTAGCAGTGTAAGCCACCAACTTGTCTACAAATGGGCACAAGGGACTTTTTGATGGTGATGGAAATGTTCTAAAACTATATTGTGATGATAGTTGCACAGTTCTATAAATTTACTAAAAGTCATTGTGATCTACACTTATAATGGGTGAATTTTAAGGTATGTAAATGATACCTCAATGAAGTTGCTAAAAAAACAAATGATGAAGAGATCAAAACTTCTGATTCTGAAACTGTGACTGATGGAATAACAGAGTCTTTGTTCAGTGGCAGCTGGTGGTGGCCATAGCTGATAGTCAGAGGGACCTGACAGGTAGTTAAGTTCTGACTGTGTTTGCATTCTCCCTGCTTCACATGCCACCCAAGCAGGGTTCCTGTGGGCAGAGGGGGATGATGTCTTTCACAAAAACGTGAAAGACAACGTCATTTGGGACTTTTTCCTAAGGAGAATGGGCAGCCATCCAAGATGTTAGCTTAGGGTAAAGATCCAAGGTGGGCTTCACAAGGATCCCCTGGCTGCTGAGTTGAGGGATGAACTGAGGAGGGGAGTCTGGAGGGCAGGAGACCAAGTAGGTCACTCTGGCAAAGCCCAGTAAGAGAGATGAGTAGTGGGAGGCAGGAAAGCCCGACCGGGTGTCTTGGTCTGGCCCTGACACCCACCGGCTCCATGTCCCTGGCTGACTAGAACCTCCCTTGGTTCTCTCACCTGCAAACCAAGGTGCTAAGCTACAGGCCCCAGCACCATTCACAGTGCCTGGCATGGTTGGCATGCACACTATATGTGTTGGATTAATGAGTGTCCCTCTAAGGTCCTTCCTTGTTGTGCTAAGTCCTGATTCTAGACCTCCAGGAGCATATTTTTAGAGTCCCCCATCTCATCTACTTTCTTCCCATAAATCAATTCCAAGGAGTGGACTCTGTTTTTTTGATGTAAAACAGGCAGTCATGGGCATCAGATACATTCACCTAGAGTTCCCTGAGAAGCTCCTGGAGGTGGACCCCTGGCCTCTTAATGGTGTTGGGCTCTCTCCCTGCCCTAAGTGCCCTCAGGGTGGGGGCCTGGGGTTTGAGGGATTCTGTCCTAGGACATCAAAGGGGCCCATCTCCATCTATCCCCTGATGAGAACAGGAGTTTGAGAGAAACCAGCATTTACCATGGAAAATGCCTGAGGTCCCTAGAATTGTACCTTTGCCTTTCTGTGCCATTTGGTCTCTTGCTTGACCCTCCAGTGACCACCTTAAAACTTGTATGTGTGGAGTCACTGTTTGTTTGAAGGTCAGTTAAGGTGCAGCATTGAGGAGTGAAGGTACCTATGTTCAGGGTGCCAAGAGCACCCTGGAAAATAAGGGTGGGGTGGGGGGTAAGCAGCTTATGATAGCAGTTGAGAAAAGAGGGCAGAGTCTAAAACCTGAGGTCCAAGGGGACAATGAGGCAGGAAGAGGGCCAGGATAGAAGCAGAGGTCCTCCTAAGAAAGGGCATGTAGAAGTTCCTCAATTCAATTTTTTTTTCCTTTTTTTTATTTTTTGTTGGAGGCTGACTGGTACAGGATCCCAACCCTTGACCTTGGTGTTAAAATACCATGCTCTAGCCAACTGAGCTAACCGGCCAGTCTCAATTCAAATTTCATTCCATCACTTACCTTGGAAGGAAATGTGAATTACAACTCAAGTGAAATTCATTCATTCATTTATTAAGTAAATATTGATTGAGTGCCCCCTGTTGTCCAGGACCTGCACTGGTCACTGGGCACACATTGGGGTCACAACTATGAATAAGGGAGATAAGGTCCCTGCTCCTGCAGAACTTATAGTCTGGTGGGGTAGGCAGATAAGAAAACTAGCAATTATAACATGGTGCAATGCTGGGAGAGCACAAAGGGCTGAGGGCTCACCTAGGAGGGTCACTCAATCCAAACATGAAGACGGCTAGGGACTGTCTCCTGGAGCAGGGGGTCCCAGCTGAGACCTAAACAGAGACAGTGAGTTAGCAGAAGACAGGGAAGAGAAGAACCGCATCCCAGGCAGAGAGTTGACTCTTGGCAAGGGCCAAGCTAGGGAGAGCAAGGAAATCCCTGCAGGACTGATCGTCTCGAGGAAGGAATGAACAAATCAACACACTCATGCCCAAATCTGTGACTACATGCTGGCCTCTGGAATTGGAGGCCAAAGTATGTTTGGTGTTGGTACAGAGGTGGGGATGCTGGAGTTCCGGCAGCCAGGGCAGCTCCAGCTCTGATGCGGCAGCCTGGAACTAAGCAGAGATGATTTGCCAGGGGGAGATATTCCCACCTCAAAGGGACCCCTACACAGTCCCCAGAGGAAAGAATTCTTAGTTTTCAAAATGGGATGTGACATATGCAGAGTATCAGAAATCTATCAACAAATACATGGTCTCATTTGCAGAAGGCTTTACCACTTAATAGTTCCTCCACATGTTGTCTCCTCTGTCCTTCCCGCAGCCTGGGGAGGACAGCAAGGCTAGTATGATCGATCTTGTAGCAAGTTTATATGGGGGAAACTAAGGCCCAGAGAGGTGAAGGGACTGAGTCCAGGCCACATAGATGGTGAATGGTGGCACCAGAACCAGGACTTCAAACTCCGAGCCCTGGGGTTGGGCTTCCTCTCCCTGCTCTTCCATGTGTTCACTCGGCCTTCACTGAGCTCTGTCTGGGGCCCAGGGCTCTGTAGACAGCTGGGGACAGAGGCCTGCACCTTTCAAACAGAAGTTCCTCCTTTGTTAACAACTCACAATGCTGTTCTGAGGGCCCGGAGCATCTAGAGAGAAAGCAAGGCGCAGCCCACGCCTGAGCCTGAGCTGTGTCCTGCCCCCTGGAAGACCCAGCCCAGGACCCTCCTCACTGTGATTTTCAGCAGGAGGCTGGCGCTTGCTGAGCCAGAAGGCTCCCTCTCCACACACAGCTGGCTTAAGTCAGGCTGACCCAGGAGGGGAGAGAGACATAGTGCCCTTGCTGTGACGGTCAGCTGTGCTGCCTGTGGTTGTCACAGAGGCACATGCTGCACTTCCCCTGATCCTACTGGCCCCCAGGATGGAGGACTACAGCAGCCCCACCACCCCCACCCACTCAGAAACCACTGGTTAGGATTCGTGCTGGAAAAGCCTTGCCAGTCAATGGAGACACCATCCAGGCGTAAGGAGACTAGGACACTGTGAGCATGGGCAGCAGCCCCTGCCTGGAGCAATCAGTCTAATTACTTCATCTCTTCCGAAACCAATTGTGAGCCCCCACAGGAGGACAGGAGACAGGATTTGTTCTGCCTTAAGAGAGTATTTAAGAAAGTAGGCATCAAATATTGAGAAAGAAAAATGTGAAAGAAAAAAAAACCAAGACACTCAAGATGCACGAACAGCCAGCGAACCCCCTGGGCTGATTTCAGCCAGAGGTGCGGGAGGGGGACCCTGTGATGCGGGCCCCATGCCCTGCAGTTAGCTCTCCCTTGCCTTCCCTCTCTCCTCTACCCAGCCTCAGCCTCACCTCATTAGCTCTGGAACCCCCTCCACCGTCTGCATCAGCTCACATGCTGCCTCTGCCAAGCGAGCACCTGCAGACCCCCTCAGCTGGGGTGTTCACTTACTTCCCTCTCAAAACTCCAGCTGAGGTGGTTCCTATTTGGGATTTGTCCTTGCACTTGGGACCCTTCTCGCCTACTTGAATTTTTCCCTCCAGTCTCAAGACCAGCTAGCCACCAGGAAAGGTGGAATAGGCAATGCCCACATGCTGGGAATGAATAGGGTCCCTCACCGCCACCCAGGGTGGAACTTGAATTTTTCCCTCCAGTCTCAAGACCAGCTAGCCACCAGGAAAGGGGGAATAGGCAATGCCCACATGCTGGGAATGAATAGGGTCCCTCACCGCCACCCAGGGTGGAACCAGCCCCCAGTAGAGTCTGGGCAGTGTCTGCAGGAGGGAAGGCCAAGCCAAACTTGGATGGATGCAGGAGGGCTTGCTGTGGCCAGCTACTGTGACCTAGATGCTAGGAACTTGGTGCTGAGCCCACCACCCGATTGTAACCCTCCCACTCCAGGGCTGGGTGACCTGAATGGTGTCTTAGGCACTGACAAAGTAGGGAGACACACAAAAAGGGGATAAACTTAGCCACAGGGAAATGTGTCTGGAATTTATAATTATAAAACTTAAGAAACTGTTTACTTCCATCATCTGCCTGAGTTTCGTGTTCACGTCTTCTATTGTTTATATTTTGAATTGTGAGGGTCACGGGGCTCCATAGTATTTTTAATGCACAAGGTCCCTAAAGTTCTTATTCTAGCTCTGGCTCTACCTTTTGTTAAATGTGTGGCATTGGATATGTTTGGGAACCTCTCTGAGCCTCAACATCTTCATTTGAAAAACCAGAATGGAAGTAGCTACCTCCTAGGGATGTTGGTAACCAGGGAAGCCTAACGTCAGCTCTCAGCACAGGGCCTGGAGCAGAGTTAGTGCTCGGCTCGTGCAGCTGTCACCGTGGCTGTCCCAGCACAGGAGGCGGCAGTAGTGGCCCACGTTGCATCACTGGGGAGAAGAAGAGAAACAAACTTGACCTTCTGACCCCGAAATCTAAACCAGGGAGAGCATTGGAGGCTTCCCAGTGATTATTTTTAGAAAAACAAATCAGAGAGATCCTAATTAAGGTAGATACAGTAAATATAAGAAACTCATTACCCAAGTTCGAGGGAAGACCCACTGGTCACAAATAAAAAGATGCATTCATAGGCTTACTCAACACAGCTCTACCGCGTGCCTGAAATGAGCCAGTCACCAAGCACTGGGCATGTAGAGGAGGGACGCCTGTTCTACTGGGGATGGTGGTAACCAGGAAGGCCTCCCAGATGAGGTGGCCTGGCTGGATCTTA
>NW_007736574.1:48146-49508 GCF_000696425.1 Galeopterus variegatus
GAGAGAAGTACCAGGTTATTCCCTGCCCTGGAGCCCTCCCTCCTGGCCACTACAGGCTGGGTGTGTCCTTGACCGAGGGCTGGAGGTCCTGTCAGGTGGCCCATCATCACAGCCTCCGGCTTCAGATCTCTGAGGCTGATTCCTCACCTCACCCCACCCCAGCCCCAGGGGTGGTGTCTGTGTCCCTGGGTCCTGCTCCATCCCCGGTGACTTCTCAGCACTCAAACTGTCCCTCATGAATAGCCCATGTCTGCACATCCCGTTTCCACCTGGCACTCTGACAGCACAGGCAGGGCTTACACAAAGAGAGAGGTAAAAGGGAAGCCACCACGTGTGAACAGATCAGTCTGGACATGGACCCTGCAAGCCCTCTGCTTGGGAGGAGGTGGGTGTTCAGACTGGAGAAGGAGGCAGGGACCCCATGACGGAAAGGCTTCCGTGCTCTCTGGGCTCGACCCTCTCCTCCCAGAGCATCCCAGCATGCTAGTCATCCGATGTGGAAATTTCAGAGTTACTTTTATAGCATCATCATTCATGGATTTTCTCACAGTGTCTGGATACACTTCAGAACAAAAGCAGGGTGGGAAGCAGTGAAAGAGGTGACGATGCCTCCTGTGCCACCTGCTGAGCTCGCCTCGTGTGGCATGACTGGGCTCATCCCCTCTAGGGGAGAGTGACTCTGAGGGCGGGGCTGGTCATCCCTGCTGGGTCACAGTGCCCACCTCAGGTACAGGTGCAGCAGCTGTTTTCCAATAAGCAAAAGAATTTCTGGCTAGATAGTGGCTGCTCTGTTACCTGGCAACATCTAAGTCCAGTTGTTTAGATGAGGAAGAATAATTAGCAAGTTCATCAGCTGGATTCTCAGCACTGCAGTTGTTATAGTTTACTATTTCGTTGTCTCGTGTAAAATTCATCAGCAGCCATTATAATTCGACACTGAGAAAGTGAGAGAGATTTTCACGTCATGGGTCTTTGTGAACTTCGTACTTGCATTTCACAGCAGGAGGCAGAGGGAGGCCAGCCACAGGGCTTTCCTGCCTCTAGCATCACAAACCAAACCTGGGGCCCGCGGAAGCCATGAGGTCTCATCACAGAAGGTCTGCGCATGGAGGGGGCCCTGCTCGGGTAATGCACCTGTGTCCTCTCGGTCATCTGACCTGTCTGATTTGCACAGCCCTATCTGCTTTTATTTTAATATGTTAAAAAGTTGATTGGATTTTAACACTTAAAACTCAGAAGATTTCACATAAAAATTTGCAAAAAATCTGCAGATCTGCCAACACGGGCCATCCATTTCTACTTGGCCACATCAGTTGGAGCTAAATAATAGCCTACCCACTTTGGACCCAGCCTTAGTGCTCC
>NW_007736574.1:49554-51991 GCF_000696425.1 Galeopterus variegatus
TGCTTCAGGGCAGGTACACTTCCATAGACCCTCACTCTGTGAGTCATGGGTTACAGGTGAGAGGACGTGTGAACAGATTGTCTATAGGGCCCTAGCATGGTCCGGGGCAGGCTTCTCAACCCTGGCTCTGTGCCAGGACGCACAGCTGGGCCTTCCCCAGAGTCTGGTTCTGTTGCTCTCAGTGGAGGCCTGCCATCAGTGTATGTAAATGCTCCCCTGGTGATTTTCACATGCAGCCAAGGTGGAGAATCACTGTCCCTAGGAAGCTGGTATCTTAAGGTCTATAATCATGGGATTGAAATGCAGTCCAAGATTGAAACATTGGGGANCCTGTTCCCATGTAATAGTTCACCGTGTATGGCTCCTGTTTCTATACAATGGTTTTTGTTTCTATGAGAAGGTCAATGGTTTCTCACTCAGAAGCAGGGGGTAGTCTGCAGGTCAGACGGGGGTAAAATGGAGTTACTTAGGTTAAGCAAGCAATTCTACAGAAGCAGATAGCGTACGTTATGAGGGTGTAGGGAGCTCTATTTCAGTTTCACCTTCACGCAGCCCATTTCACTCATTTACGTTACCTAGCCTTGTCTCACCCACTAGGAACTAAAATCCCCAGTTACAGACTGTGGAAGGTCATGTCTATAGAGGGACACACACGGCCCCCCCATGGGGGGCACCTGCAAGCTGTTTCTGGGATCATTTTATGTTACAAATGTGTACTGTGTATCAAAATGTAAAAGCACGTATTTATTCTGGGAATTAATAAGGATTTCTTCCATGGAGTTGTGGGGTCATGTCTTTAGTCAGAGAGTCCCTGCTTCAGGGCAGGTACACTTCCATAGACCCTCACTCTGTGAGTCATGGGTTACAGGTGAGGGGACGTGTGAACAGATTGTCTATAGGGCCCTGGCATGGTCCGGGGCAGGCTTCTCAACCCTGGCTCTGTGCCAGGACACACAGCTGGGCCTTCCCCAGAGTCTGGTTCTGTTGCTCTCAGTGGAGGCCTGCTATCAGTGTATGTAAATGCTCCCCTGGTGATTTTCACATGCAGCCAAGGTGGAGAATCACTGTCGCTAGGAAGTTGGTATCTTAAGGTCTATAATCATGGGATTGAAATGCAGTCCAAGATTGAAACATTGGGGATCTTCCTGCCCCACCAGACCAAAGGCCCAAGGTGGCTTTGAGTTTACCCTGCATCCTTCGCCCAGCATAGTACCTGGCATGTGGTAGACGCTCAGTATATATACATGGGAGCGGGGGGAGAGAGGGAGATGATGGCAGGGGGATTGTCATGGAAAGCTTATGATGGTCACTACTGACTCTGCCAGTACTAGAACAAGGTTATTGCATCAGGTTTGTAGGAGGCGGAAGGAGCCCTTGGCACAACCCCTCTGGCCTGCAGGAGCTGTACGTACTCCGCATGCCCTCACCCCAATAGTCTAGGTTCAAGCTTAAGGGGAAGTTCAAACAGATGAAAAGAAGAGAGCCATTTGGGCCTGCAGAAGAACAAACACACGTTTCAGGGAAGAGTTGTTTTCTGGGAACCCAACAGCTTTTTTCCAGTGCCTATCTCCCAGCAGGGCCACGCTGGGCCCATGGGCACACTTTATGTCTTCCTTCAGAATCCCAGCATGTGCACCCCACCCCTGCACCGGGAGAGCGCGGTGACTCCAGATATCAAACATCCATCTGAAGGTCTGTGATTCCTACAAAGTTTGTGTCTCATAAAAATTTAAACACCTGCTAAGCGAAAACAACACCTTTGGCTGTCTTTCTGGCAAACACCTTCTACAGGAATTTTCTCACTTCTCAGAGGTGACATATTTCACCAGCAATTCCCCTGGCATTGAAGCTGCTAAAGGATAAAGGGGGCCAAGTGAGGCCTGCCCTCCAGGAGACCTGGCAGGTGCCTCTGGAGACAGGGATCTAAGAGGGCTTTGGAAAATGAAAGCGCTTAACTAAGCTAAACTAATCTTAGCAGGGCCACATTTAGGTTGCTCTTTGAAGATAGGGAGTGCAGCTGGGACTGGAAGACATGGCCCTGGAAGGTTGTTGCAAAAAATCTACAGAAAACTAAGGAGAGAACCTGCTCAGCTGGAACACAGGGAGTTGGGAGGTAGACAGGGGTTGGGACAAGGAGCTATCAGGTAGTAAGGACCAGCACTTGCCAGGCATTTTGGCATATAAGCCAATTTCCTCAGGCTTCACCAATCTCTGATGCAAATGGAGCCCCCACACTGGCAACTGGTAATATGCCATATGCCCAGCGCACTCTGGTTGCTCCCACCGCAGGCATGACATGAGCTGCAGACCGTGCAAAGTTCTGCAGAGTGTCTCATATCAACTTACAGGGATCATCCCACCTTCCCCGCTGTTACAGATTTCATTGTGTTCCTCTCAAATTCATATGTTGAAGTTCTAATCCCCAGAACCTCAGAAC
>NW_007736574.1:52326-53494 GCF_000696425.1 Galeopterus variegatus
GATTTCATTGTGTTCCTCTCAAATTCATATGTTGAAGTTCTAATCCCCAGAACCTCAGAACATGAAATAGGGCCATCGCAAATCTAATTAAAGATGAGATCACACTGGAGTAGGGTGGGCCTCTAATCCAATATGACTGGTGTCCTTATAAAGAGGGGGGATTTGGACTCAGCCATACGCACAGGGAGACATCATGAGAACATGAAAGCAGAGATCAGGGTGATTGCCAGCAAACCACCAGAAGCTAGCAGAGAGGCACAGAACAGATTCTGTCTTAAGGCCCTCAGAAGAGAAACCAGCCCTGCCAACATCTTGATCTCAGATTTCTAACCACCAGAACTACATGACAATAAATTTCTATTGTTTAAGCCACCTAGTATGCAGTACTTTGTTACAGCAGCCTTAGAAAACTAATGCACGCCCCAACCCTGGCTTTCATTGGGGCTGCCAAGTGGCTGCCCTTGGAAACTTCCTGCAAATGAGACACCGCAGCCCAACCCTCCAGTTGGCCACCTATGCCTGAGCATGTCGAGTCCCAGTCTAGGCTCAGACTAGAGCTCAACCTTCATCACCCCGTGTAATCCTTCCTTAAAGAAAGTCTGAGAGGGAAATTAGATCTTTACATTCAGCTGAAAGACTGCAACTCAAGGAGATTATAGTTTCAGGGTATCTCTATCAAACCAGTTATGGTACAACAGCAGGCAGCACGTGTTCAGAGCTTCACATTGCACAGTGGCACTGCCAGTAAGTGGGCATGCTGGCTGAAATTAACCCTACCCCTAACCATAGGGAACACCCACAGAGAGCTGTTTTAATACTTTGATGTTTCATGATGGGCCATGGATGGCCAGAAAGACCAAGCCAGTAACACCTGCGTGGCAATGGGGTTTGTAATTGGGGCATCAGGGCGGAGCAGGACTAACTGCAAGGACCTAGGATGAACTTGGAGAAGGCTGTGCAGCAGATCCACACTTCAACACTCACGCTCTTGTCCCTGGCCTCAGTGCTGCTCCTAGTTTCCAGGATGAGACCCGTGCTCCTCAGTCCATCTCCTCAGAGCATTTCTGACACGTTCCTCCATCCCTGCTGGCCTCATCTCCAGTCACTTCTCTAAAGTCATCCTTCTCTTTCATCACACTGGGCTGCCCGCAACTCTCCGAAGCATGGT
>NW_007736574.1:54164-62747 GCF_000696425.1 Galeopterus variegatus
TCTCTAAAGTCATCCTTCTCTTTCATCACACTGGGCTGCCCGCAACTCTCCGAAGCATGGTCTGCCATCTGGCTTCCCAGCTTTTGCTAATGTTGTTTGTTTTGCTAGAGCACCTTTTCCCACCTTCCCAGTTAGGCATCACCTCCTTCTGGAGGCCATCTCTGCCTGGGCTGGGCAAGGTGTCCCCCATCTGCTCCCAAAGCACTTGACGCGCCCCTCTTTCACAGTACAGCACCCAGGAGAGTAACTACGTGTGTAGTTCTCTGCCTCTCCCACTTGCTCCTCTCATGGGCAGGGCCTGCATCTTGCTTTTTGCCTGAATCCTCAGTGCCTAGCACAATCAGCACTGAATGTTTCTGAATGACTAAATGAATGAATGAAGGGATGCCTGTGAGCATAGGTAACCCAGCTAATAGTCTTCAGCCATTCACACATTAGTGTGAATTATTTACCTTCTTTTAATTATAAGAACAAACTTGGGGAAAAACAGAGTGAAGGGCTAGGTGGGGAAGGAGACCCTTGACCCCACATTGTGCTGACTTTATAACTTTAGGAGACATAGTATCATCAACTGTGATATGCTAAAATCTCTCTGCATCTTTGAAATTCTAGTCTAGAGGCAAGTGAGAGGGAGGTTAGTCTGAACACAACCCTCAGAACACAGATGTCTCCATCAACATGCAGGTGAGATGGCCATTTGGCTCTCTTTTCTAAGGATACCCATGAAGCTCTAGTCCCATACAATGTTCTACAAAAAGATGGTTCCAAGAATGTGCATTCTTGGGAACACTGATCCTCTTAGGAATTCACAATACAAATTAGCATATTAAATGCTCTAGAAAGGTTTGCGGTTAAGAAACCTGTTTTTAACTGAGCATTTTCCAAAGCATGTAGCCATGAAAGGAATGTGTATAACATCCATTAAGAAACAGCAGTACATACTCCAGCAAATACGGTCACAATCCTATTCCAATATGGATAAGTGGAGCAATGATCACACTGGCACTCTGAGGACTGCTGTTCCTTATTCTTGGGAGAAGCTATGCGCAGCCGTCAGGGAGAGATGACCTCTTACCCCTCCTGCTCCTCCAGTGACCACCAAGCATAAGACATGCCCAATGTTAACTACGTTTTCAAATGGAAAATGATCAGATTTCACTGCTTCACTGCCCACCCACAAAAGGTCCATTCTGAGAGCTGCTCTGCAATGTGCTATCTGTCATGTTGAGCAAGAGAATCAGAGACCAAAAGCGTGGAACAAATCTCTCCATCCTTCCTTGGTTTAGGCTGCAGAGCTGCCCACCCAAAGTATGGAGACTTCTTAGGGGAAAGAGCCCTCTAAGTGCAAAGGGCATCAGCAATCAGTACTGTTGGATCAGGAGGGAGAAAGCTCTATTTTAGGGCAAAGGATCAATCACTCTGACCTACATACACCATCACGTGTAAATCTCTGACCGCTGGAAAGTGAGAAAGGTGTAATTGTCTCTTTGGAGAGCAAGGTGCAGTCTATCTTCACAATCAGCAGGAGGGAAAAGGGTCAGAGCAGAGAGGCTGGCGACCGTCTGCCAGCACTGAAGTGCTAAAACGAGCCATTTACACCTGCCTGAACTTTCTGGAGTCCTCGCAGGCCCTGGATAACTTCTGTCCCCTTATCATGGTCTTCCCGCCCCAGCTCCTCTCCCTCTGCTCCTGCAGAGAGGTCCTCTTACAGCCAGCATCCTGTGTCCACTCCAGTGGCCGCCCTCTAACTTCGGTATGTGCCACCAACTCCCTCCCAGTGGCTTTCACATCTCAGCCCTTTATGGTCTGGCCCTTATTCACTGTTAAACTTTGTGTCATAAATCCAGTGGCAGAAACCAAGTTGACCAAACTGCCTGCTCTGTGCCTTTGCTCAAGCCTTCCCCCAATATCCTCTTTCTCTTTTTCTTTCCTTCTCTTTTTCCCTCATCCTCCTCTTCCTTTTTGTTCTCCTCTAAATCTGCCCAAACACTGCCATTCTTTACAGCCCAACTCAGGTCCCACATCCTGCCTGCTGTGTCTTCACAAGTAATCTCTGATGGGACCTACTACTAAACGCTCTTGTGTTCTGTGTCTCATGTTTTGTTAGCTCATTTTTATAGCTTTTTTTTTTTTTTCCTAATGGCCCTCTCTAGTATATGTTTGCTTGCTATTCCATTAATTTCTATTCTTTGGGTTTACTGGTTCTTTGAAAACACTATTAAAACTGTTAAACTTCTGATAAAGATGATAAGTTAAAAAGAGAGAATAATATAACCTAATATAATTCCTGTATAATCTATAACAGGAATGAAAAAAGAGGATATCAGATGTTAAATGATAATAAAATGGTATTACAGGTAAAGAAAATAAATCTGAAAATTTAAATGATATGAACAAGTTTCTAAAAATAAAACTTATCAAATTGATGCAAGAAGAAATAGAAAACCTGAATGATCCTATAGCTCTTAAATAAATAAAATTGGCAATTTTCACAGATAGATGCCTTTCTTTCTGAGTGTGATAAAAGGTCCTTAACTCTCAGCTTAGTCTTACAGCAATAATATAGATCTCAATTTTGCCTAATTGCTGTTGGTCATCAGACCCTTTTCAGCACCCTGATGAGGTTTGGGGGAAGAAAGGCAGCTGGTCACAGACAACTCTATTGCCACAAGTATCTCCTCTGACCATACCAGCCCAGCTGAAAGCCTCTGTGCATTTGGCAGCAGTTCAGGCTAATTTCCGTAGCTGCCTCCCGTTCCCCCCCCAAAGTTTCCCCATCTAGTAGCCCCTGTGGCAGCTCTGAATTTTGATGCCTGGACTCTGTAATGGCCTCTATGTACTGATCTTTGTTTCTCACAAAATGCAGTGGGGGGTGTATTAGTCCATTTTGTTGCTTATAACAAAATACATAAACTGGGTGATTTGTAAGAAAATGAAATTTATTGCTTACAGTTTCTGAGCCTGGAAAGTCCAAAGTCCATCTGGTGGTGGCAACAGTGACCCAGGGGTCTCACATTGCAAGACGCTGGAAGCAGAGAAAGCAAAAAGACAGACTCTCCTCTTCTTTTAAAGCCCTCAGAACCATGCCCCTGACCACATTTATAATCCATTCACTACTGCACAGTCCTGCAATCCAATCACCTCTTCAAGTCTCCACCTTTCAATTACCACAATAGGATTTCCCACCCTCTTTACAGTCACAGTGGGGGCTAAGTTTCTGATACATAAAACTTGGGGGACACAATTCAAGCTTTGATGAATTCTGGGGGAACATAATTCAATCCACTACAGGGGGTGATGTAGTTGAGAAGACCAGATGACCTGGTTTGATTTTCACCGAGGTGTAAGTCATGTTTTCACTCTGGTACATTAAAGAAGCTGGAATGGGGAGGAGACACACATTGAAGGAGAGAGTTCAAAGGTAAAGGACAAATGTCCTGCTCTCTGACCCCCGGGGATCTCCACCCAGAGGACGTTGTCTTGGGGATCCTTTGCCATGCCAAGACAACCTGGGAGGCATGTGCACCCACATGACTACTGTGGCTTGAAAAGGCACGACAGTCTTTGTTCTTGGGGACTCAGCCTTGGCAGATGTCTCATGGCCAAATGAGCTCTGTTTTCTATTTTGTCATATTGCCCGATTACTCTAGTTTTATATTATGTAGATTATATTCTTTTAATATTCACTTTGCTCTTTTGTTTCTTGTATTTTAATTGTTCTCAACTGAATTACGATTTAATGATTCTCTTTCATCTCACTTGTACTTTTTTCTATGGCTTAGATTTTATCTAATTCCCTCATTACGTTCAACTTTTATTTGGGGCTTTACTTTTATCTTGGTCATTTTTATTTTAGCCTCATTGTTTGCCTTTTATGCTATTTTAAATGGCTTTTGCCTTGATTCATCTTTTTGTTGATAGCATACTGTTACTTTACTGACTTTTATGCTCCTTAATTACAAAACAGAAAGTCTGAGGCAGAGATGAGGGAACCAGTTGTGAGGTCGTCCGGTGCCTCAGAAACATCTCGAGTGGCCAGAAGCAATAAGCTGCTCAAGCTAACTGCATACGGTGAAGGCTTATCAGAAGGATACAGACAAACACCAAAGAAATGAAGTGCAATGAGGACATTCAAGCCACATTAGAAACGGAAAATTACCACCTACAACTACGGTCTCCACGTGTCTCTCACTCTGGGGTCCCTCAGCTCTTCTGCTCATGTGCTCTCTCTAGACTGCTGAGGTCTGTCTGCTTTCCCAAGGCCTAGCCTAGCCACTAAGCTCAAGTCTGCATGTCTTACAGTCCAGAACCTCCTACAATTGGACTGACTCAGTCACTGCTAACCAATTCCAAATGCAAGGAAGAGAAGGTCTGACTGGAGAGTTCAGCTCAGCTCAGTTCTCAGTTCTGACCCTCATCCCACCTCCCTTGGCTGTAGCCGGTGGGGTGGTGCACAAGGCTTTTCGCTCTAGGCTGTGGCAGGCAGGTCCTCCCCAAGGGCAGTGATGGACAGTGAAGGAAGGGAGGCTGGATGCTTTTTTCCTTCCAGATGATCCTGCAGCAGCATCACAACCTCCTCTCAAAGATTTCTCTATTTCTTCTCGCTTTAAAAATATTTAGTTGAATAATCCAGTAAACAACTGGTCAAAATTCCAGGTTCTTCTCCCAAGGGGTAAACCCCACATGGATTTTGCTTTTCAATGTTGTAACGAAGTTGTTTGTTTTCACATCACATCGTATGAAGTCCGTGAGGAGTTGTGTTCTAAATCCGATGTCGTGCCTGACTGTACAATCACATGTGGCAAGATTCATCAACAGGAGAGGAGTGTCTAGGTTTAGTTGAAATAAGCCAACATGTGATCTATAGCGTCCTCATAAGACTCCTCTGAATGAAAGGTCCGTGAGCTGGGTTTGTGTCGTTCTTTTATCAAGATGTCTTGATGAGGTCTTAGAGCAGGCAGGAGCCATGTTCCTGCTGTTTGGTGTTAGAAAAAGGAACATCCACTTGCTGTGTGTGCTCCTTTATTCCTTTTTCCTGGTAGCAGGTCCGTGCAGGAATTGGCTAGATCTTAGAGGATTTTCAGTTAGTGTAACATACATGTACGTGTGTGTGTGTGTGTGTGTGTGTGTGTGTGTGTGTGTGTGTAACCATATATCTCATTTGGCACCTATGAGTTTGACAAATGAACTGCAAAGCCATCTGACCCTAATGGAGGAAGGGAACTAATATCCACATATTTAATATGGTCCAGGCACTTTACAAGCTTAGGCTACATGAGGCCAGGGACCACAATTTTCCTGAATTAATGGAGTCCTTCAGAGACTAAGAGTGCTCTGCCAGCACTAGGAAAGGTGGAGCTCAAAATGCAGGGACCATGATCCAGTTATTTATTGTTGGGACCATAACATCCGTTCCAGAGCCGTGAGACCTAGGCCTTCTCAGGGGCTCCAGGATCTTACTGCCCATCTCAGCCTGGCTGTGGGGAAAGCAGCAGGGAGGCTGTGGGGAGCCAGCAGGAAGGGCTTCTTTAGAGACTGGTACCCAGAAGGACGAGGAGCATGGGAATCAGACAGACTGGGCTGCTTATTGGCTGTGTGGCCTTGGGTAAGTCACATAACCTCTCTGAGCTCCAGTTTACTTTTCTCTAAAATTTGGTAAAAATAACTAGCTTTCAGGAGTTAGCCAAGATTAAGTGTGCTAACATGTGTGAGATGCCACTCTAGTGCTGGATGAAGATCTGTCACTCAGGTGTACATGGCTTTACCCCTCCCTCACACCTTTCCTCCATTCTTGCAGCAATAAGTGTGACTTGAGTCATAGCCTCAGGCTGCCTGCTACTTGCTGAAACGTGCATGAGGTCTGAAGTCTTGAGCTGTTGTTGGCTGTCACTGTTTGCTTAGCAGCTGGGCGTCCCCAGCAATAGCACATTCTGCTCCAGTCCAATCCTTCTGTCTGGTGGGAGGTGCTAACTGAAAACCCCCAAAGAGCACCACATTCTGTGGGAATGACAAGTCAAAGCTGAGTCACTATCCTCTTCGGTGGCTGCAGGGTGTTTGCCAGCAAGAGCTGGGACCATCTCACTTAGCAGGCAGGAGCCTGGCTTTTCTCACTGACAGTCTCAGGCACTGGCCTCACTGAAAACATGGAGACAAGCTCTGGACCATATTGAGAGGGACGTACCCCCAGAGCACCACAGGGGGCTGATCCCAGGCAAGGTCACAGACATTATGGAGGGTGCCAGGAAGGGGAAGGAGAGACAGTGACTCTTCAGAGTAGCCCATTGGCTGAGACGTTCTGCAGCTCATCAGAAGAGCATTCAGCCGGGGTCCTCAACAACTGTGGGACTCCCAGCCTCCGGCCCGGGCATGGGAAAGCTTGGCCCATTTCCCAGGAGGTTCACATCAGAGTGCTGGAGAGTTGGGAATGCAATGTATTCCTCTGGTGAGGAGGGGGAAAGAGAGGTTGCATTTTTAAGTAAAATAGCAAACCACAACATGAACTTTAAAGTGTTCGTGCCCAGTATATCCACTTCTAGGAATTCATAATCATTTTGTCAATGATATTTTAGAAATATATGAAACTGTTCATCTCAGTGCTATTGGTGGTTGTATGAAATTGGAAACAACCTACATTTCAACCATTTGGATACAGGATAAATATGTTTGCGTACCCATAGAAAGAACTATTATGCAGCCATCAAAATAATGTGCGCAAGGAGTCTTTAAAAAGCTAGGACGATGCTCTTATAATATGAAATAAAGACACAGGATATAGAATTCTACATAAAGTATGAGCTCTACTGTTTAAAAAAAGTACACTGAAAGCAGATTGGAAATAAATATGCCTAAAAGTTACTGTTGATTGCCTTCAGAAGTAGGATTACTGTTATTTTCTTTTTTTTTTTTTGCCTTTTTATATTTCTAAATTTTATCTACTAAGCATAAAGATAAAAATTGAAAATGGAACAAAAATAAAACCAGGAGATACCAGTATGGGTGATACTGAACCCAGAGAAATGAGATTTCTTTGTGGAATTCCAGGCACCACCAGGGGGAGATCTGTTGGGTACGAGCCGCCTTGTGACTGCTGAATGACCTCACCCAGACAGTGGTCTATGGAACTGACCACTGAGCCGGCTTTGACAATGCTGGGCTTTGGGAACAGCCAGAACTGTTTGTGAGGGGTAGTTGGAAGTGGGTGCCTGGCACAGAATAAGGAGACCCCCTCAGAATCAGCCCCTGCTGCGGGACCCTGGTAGAGGGAGAGGCAGGACCTGTGCTGTGGGCTGGGCCTGTTTCCTGAGAAAAACACATGATGTGTCCATGTGTGAATCAAGACTGTTCAGCCAGGTGTAAATTGAAATGCTTATCAGACTGTCCCCCTCAAGGGACTGCATATAACAATGAAAAAATAACAGGTTTATTTATAACCTTTTTATTGAAGTGCTTGAGAACTTTTTTTAATTCTGCAATTCTTCCAAGTTTTGGAAACATTGACGTAGATTATTTTCACTTCTTCTAGAGCAAGTACTTAAGCATCTTCAGCAGACCCTGGAGGGCCCTTCCTGCTGATGCCAGCCCCCACAAAGCACCCGTTCTCTGTGGCCCACTGCCTGGGCCTCTGTGGCTGACGCTGCTGCTTACTTCCTCAACATTTAACAAACATGTTCTGAGCTCCACCTTCTGCTGGCATTCCATCTGCTCTTACAGAGACCGGGCACAGAGGGGTCATGGACGTGAGACAGCTCATGGCTGGACCAAGCATTCCTTCCGGGGTCTTCTCTCCTTCCTCTTCTCCCATGGCTCCAGCGTAGGACCATGGTGGACTTGAAGGGCAGCTGAAGAAAAGTGTGATCATGGCTTTGCAGCTCAAAGGCAGAGTATGTCTGCCTCAGGTTGCCTCAGTGTATATGTCTTTAGGGCTGCCATAACCAAGTACCAAACCCTGGGTGGCTTAAAATAACAGAAATGTATTGTCTCACAGTTCTGGAGGTGTTAAGTCTGAAATCAAAGTATGGTGGAGTCGTGCTGTGTCTGATGGCCCTAGGAGAGGGTCTCTCCTTGTCTGTTCTTGCTTCCAGTGTTTGCGGGTGACCCTTGGTTTGTACATGCCTTGCACCAGTCACCCGGCATCTTCTCTCTGTGTGTCTTTACATCATCTTCCTTCTGTGATTGTCTGTCTCTGTACCCATATTTCCACCTTATTATAAGGACACAGTTATATGGTACTAGAGCCCACACTAATGACCTCATCTTAACTTGATTTCCTGTGCAAAGAACCTATTTCCAAATAAGGTCACGTTCTGAATTTAGGACTTCAACATGTCTTTCTTGGGGGGACACAATTCAACCCATAGCAGTTTCTAAGGCTGACTCTACCAGCTGTATAGCCTTCAAAATCACACAACCCCTCTCCTCTGAGATTCAACTACCTCCTACTCTATAGATTGGTAGTCGACAGAGCACCTGATTTCTCATGGTCATCATGAGGTCTAGATGAAGTAACTCATGCAAAGCCCGCGGCATGGTGCCTGGCTCGTCCTAGGCACGCTTCTCACTGTTTCACTTGCTGTCCACAGTGTC
>NW_007736575.1:0-798 GCF_000696425.1 Galeopterus variegatus
CATACATTTGGCGGTTCACAGTGTGAGAAACTTATACAGGGGGACAAGGGAAAACCACCAAACAACTCTCTTCCACGGCGGACTGTTCTCCAGCTGGATGCCAAAAGCTCATTACCATTCCCCTTACAGGGAGTAAACTAACCTCTCAAGCCTCTTACCCATATCTGTGTTTTCTCTTTGATCAAACCCAAGATTATTGCCGCTGGTGGCCGGAAACTTATGGAGGGTGCCCATACTGGTCGTGTCGGTATCAGGATCCAAAGGTGCCTGCAAAAAACCAAATCTTTTGGCGGGACACAGGGGGCACATTCCAATTATACATTAATGACCCCTGGGACTCCAGGTGGGCTGGGGTACTTATTGGATCTTTCTACTGCAGTGCCTTGGTCAATTCTCACCCTTGCAGACAATTTGAGATCTCCCGCATGTATGTCCCCATAAAAAATCACACTTCCTTATCTGCTGTACATACTCACATTTCTCAGCAAGAAGAAACCCTTTCTTCACAAATAAATGCTGCCAACCAGCCCTCTCCCATTTACACTTGGCAACAAATTATTTCTGAAACTGTTATCTTCCTTAACCGGACTTTCTTCAGCTCTACCCCTCCTAACAATTGTTTCCTTTGAGCATCTTTGTTGCGCCCACTTCTGGCTGCTGTCCCTGTAAACATTACCTCACTCCCTTCCAACTCCTCCTCTACACCCCTCAGCCTTCCCAATGTTCCTCTATGGGACCCCGATAACACCCCCAACCACACTTTAGTGTCCTATCACTGTTTTCTGGGATCATCCACCC
>NW_007736575.1:2053-38074 GCF_000696425.1 Galeopterus variegatus
TCCGAGCCAACCTCCCTGATCCTTTCTCCTCTTTTTTCCAAGGCTCACTTCTCACCTGGGTATGGCCAATATTAGGGCCCGTAACCATAATACTCATAGCCTGTCTTTTTTTGCCTGGCATCATAAAATTCATCCAGTCTCAAGTGGGCAGAATCTCTAACCAAACTTTCAACCAGCTTTTACTCAGGAATTACCAGCTGCTGGCTACAGAAGGCCCTGCCCGCCCTTCATTGGATCAGCTAACCCACTGTTAAATGGATCTACATCGCCAATGGTCCCTGTTCCTGGAAGTTTTGGCCGCGGATGCCTGGATGCTCTCCCCTACAGCCTCCTACACACACTGGACTCAGCAAATAACTGACCTGTGGCTCCAGGGAACATTCCTAGAGTTCTCCCTCCTCGAAATTACTGTATATTCTGCTTTTCTTTGGGGCCTAATAAAGGGCCTCTTATTTCCTCCCAATTCCTCTTCCCCACTACACCCCCCTCCAGCAGGAAGTAGCTCGACGATTTTGACGACCCAACCCCAACAAAAGAGGAAAAAGGGAGGAATGTAGGGGTTCCACAGGCACCCGATTTCCCTTTTATGGGCGCCCGAACAGGGACTTTCCCTGGCAATATGGCGCCCTTCCAGGTTCTTCTCCGCAGTAAACAAGCCCACCGGCGCCAAACCTCAACCAGTCACAGGTGAAGACTCACCCCCCACCAAGCCCCGTCCAATCAGTTATCGCCCCGTCCACCCCAGCTACCGCCCCGTCCACCCCCTATCTAAACCCAGAATGCAGCTCCCTATAAACAAATGCGCAGTCCTTGAATAAAGCGGAACTTCTCTGGTGAACTGTCAGCTCGGGTCCTGTCGTCCTTTCATTTGTCGTCCTTTCACTCATTCTCCTTGCCCCTCTGCAGTACTAGAGAATGCTTATTTTATTCTTATTGAAATTTCTCTTTCTGCTATCCTCAGTCTCCACCCACCTGTCAAACAAATGCATATTTCCTCTTATTTTTCCAAGTCCAAACTATAAGTGTTCCTTGAGACTCTAGTTCTAATGCTCTTCTTTTTTATACTCCTTGAATAAAGGCAAACATCTTTTCTCACACTTGAATAATTATCTCTTTGCAAATGATTCCCAACTTTTTATCTGTACTCCAAAACTTTCTCAAGGTCACTACTACTTTATTTTCGATTGCTAAGTATCTCCCATTGGCAATCTTATAACCACCTTAAAAATATATGCCAAATCAAATTCCATTCTTGATTTTCCTACTTGTACTAATGGTACCTTCTAGTCACCTAGCTCAAAGCCATGGAAATCATCTTTGACTTATCCATCTCCTTTGTCTCAAATATTTTATCTATTTTCAGGTTCTATTCTTCCTACCATTGTTGGAATTGATCTTCTCCATTATAATCACTCACAACCCTGGGTTGGGTCATCATTACCTCTTACTCAGGCTATTATTATAGCCTCCTAAGTTTCTAATCTCTTCTCCAATCAACCTTAAAAAGGCACTGCTAGAACAGCAAAAAATGGAAAACCCAAATGTCCATCCACATGTATGTTGTGTGTTTGTGTGTACATGTATATGTACTTTTGTCGGGCTAGGGCTGGAGCTCACAGACCCCCCCAAACCTGTTCTCCAGACTGGGCCACAAACTCTTCAAATGCAGGTCTATGAGCTAGGTAACAGGAAAAGGTCCTTGGAGCCAGGGGTAAAGAAATAATAGGCTTTATTTTTAGACGTGAGCTCTGTCAGCCAGCAGTTCAGAGCTGCTGCCTCACACATCGAAGAGCATACAAAAAATAGCAACAAGCCAAAAAAATACACAGGCATGCATGCCCACTAACTCTTCTCCCACACAACTTGTTCACAAAGGATCTGCTGTACCACACCCAAATGAATCCGAAGCAAGGGGGCCTGACTAAACTACTCTATTTTCCTCACAATCCACCCCTTTGGGGTCCCTCACCATATAATCTGTGCATTCAGAATATTCTGTGATGTTCCCTTAGTGAGGGTAAATGACCCTTACATTCATATAACCTATTGTCTGTTCAATATGCCTTAAGGTTTGTCCTGTAGTTCTGTCCTTTCAACTATTTGCTGCACATGTCTAGTTAGTAATCACCATTGGTGTGATTTTCCATGGGAATCCTGTAGTCATACTGATGGGAAGTTCAATGCATATTCAGTAGGCTGACACATTGATCATGTGACTCTGGTGTGGTGCCTGCAGGCAGAACACTATGGATGAAAAGACAGAATGGTTATTGGCACCAATAGGGGGAGTTCTCACCACCCTGGTAAGATACATGTCAGTTTGCAATCCTGAGAAAGGATGGTAGCAGGAATAGGTATCTTACCTGGTTTATGATACCATACATTATCTGCTAATACTGTTGGATCTGTATGTTCTACATGTAACAGTATAGGGGAACTCATAATTGGCCATAATAATAATACAAATGTGCCCTTTGGAATAGAGCACTTATCTGTTCCAGGCCATGTTATCTTTACTCGAGGAGGCCAGGTACTTGTCACCCAAGGTGAAACTTGCAAGCCTTCCTCTAATCCTTTCCCCCAAGGCCCTATTAGACCTACCCAGCATATATGGGGGCCTTCTATTTTCCAAGGCCATTCCCATTGTACTGTCTGTCCCTGTTGCAAACAGGTTGGGGCCAGTAGACTATTTCCATTCTTGCCATATCCTGGCTTCAAAAGCTTATCTTTAGTAGTGACTTGCAGTTGTATAGGTGCTACAGCCCTATGCAACAGAGTTTCAACTGGAGAGGGCCCACCCTTGTGGGGTCTCTCACTTAGAATCCTATTGGCCATAACCGCCATGTCCACCCCTTCAGGGATGGGGGTTGGGCAGATAGCCTAAGTCCCTTTTTAAAAAGACCATTGCACCGTTCAATCATTCCTGCTGCCTAGGGATGATATGGCACATGTAACTTCCACTGAATAGACAACTGGGAGGCCCACCTCTGAATCCCATGTCCAGTAAAGTGGGTTCCATTATATGTGCTACAGCCCTATGCAACAGAGTTTCAACTGGAGAGGGCCCACCCTTGTGGGGTCTCTCATTTAGAATCCTATTGGCCATAACCGCCATGTCCACCCCTTCAGGGATGGGGGTTGGGCAGATAGCCTAAGTCCCTTTTTAAAAAGACCATTGCACCGTTCAATCATTCCTGCTGCCTAGGGATGATATGGCACATGTAACTTCCACTGAATAGACAACTGGGAGGCCCACCTCTGAATCCCATGTCCAGTAAAGTGGGTTCCATTATCACTCTCTATGACTACAGGGTGGCCATACATGGCCATAAGGCTATTCGATGCCTTCAGTGTTCACCTGGTCTGGGGCCTTACAAGGCCATACAAACAGAAGACCAGTGGCCATAGCAACAGCAGTGAAGATGTGTCTGAAATTCTGACCTTAGCAGTGGTCCGACAAAGTCTATTCGCCGTTGAGTCAAGGGCACCCTTCCTTGAGTTATTTGCCCATCTGTATGGGGCACCCACCAGGGGTTTAGACTCTCTAGAGCACATACTGGACAAGCACGACAGGCATTTGCTACATCTTCTCATTTTATAGGCAAGGCCCATCTTTGAGCCGCCATCCACATGGTTTTGCTGCCAGCATGCTGCATTCGCTGATGTAACCACTGGGCTACATCAGTAGCTGGGGCTCTCTCCAGCCATTTACCTTAGCCAAGGCATCGGCTTCATCATTTCCTGGACTGGCTAAGGGGAAGTGTCCTGTGACATGGAAAAGAGTTAACTATTTTCTCATGTCCTAATTCCTATAACTCTTGCCACATGGTTTGTCCCCACAGGTGTCGGTGGCCTACCAGCCACCATTGACATTTCTAAGTAGACATCAAAAGGGTTAAACCTTTGTACACAGCCCACCTGTCAGTACAGATGGTTAATGGCCCAAGCTCATTTTTATCACCATCCATACTGCTCTCATTTCAGCCCATTGACTGCTTTGCCCTATGCTGTTTTCATACCACATGGTATCTGTTAAGGTTTGGATAGCAACAGCTGTCTGTGATACTGAGGGTCCCATGCTAGAGCCATCTGTATACAAGCTTGCTCTGTGATAGGTCCCTATCCCTCATGGAAAGGTGTAGCCTCCACCTCCATGGGTAAGGGTGGTACCAAAGTTTCCTCCATAATCTCTACCGGGCCTAGCACAGTTTGCAAATCTTTGGACAGAGGACTTGTTGACACAGTACTTCTTTGTTCTATATATGCTTCCCACTTAGACAGAGTGGGAGTCTGAGCTATGCCCGGTTTAGGATTGGTTGCCCACATGAGCAGGCAACCTAGTATGGAGTATGTCATCCTTACCAGGACTTTGGCAGTTCCTGTGATAGCTTCAGTGGCTATCAAGACAGAATACATGGCCACTAACTTTTTCTATTAGGGAATAACGCAATTCAGTGCCCTTCCAGGGCTGAGACCAGAATCCTACAGGTGTTTAGAATTGGTCTTGTCTCTGCCACAAACCCCATCCTAACCCTTCTTGGGTTATATGTACAACTAATTCAAAAGGCTTAGTGGGATCAGCCACTTGTAAAGCCTGTACTTGCTGTATTGCCCTTTTTGTAGCTCGGTAAGCCTGTTCTAGTTCCTCAGTCCAATCCCAGAGGGCTCCTTTCTTTGTTAATGCATACAGTGGGCATGCCATTTGGGCCATATGGGGTACAAAAGCTTTCCAATACCCCAGAAGTCCCAAATATGTCTGTAGCTGCACTACAGTTGTAGGTCGAGGGTATGCCTATATCTTGTCTATAATAGCTTCTGGGATGACTCTCATCTTACCCGACCAGACCACTCCCAGGAATTTGACTGACAGCCCAGGTCATTGCACTTTGACTGTGTTCATGGCCCACCCACATTGTTCCGAATGACTTAGCAGTGTTGGAGCTGCCTGGGTTAAATTTGCAAGAGAATCAGATGTTAGTAACACATCATCAATGTATTGAAACACTGTAACTGTACTGGGCCCAGTGCACTTGGCTAGGTCTCCAGACACTAAACCATGACAGATGGCTGGGCTACGCAGATAGCCTTGGGGCAATATTTGAAAGGTCCACTGCCTCCCTTCCCAGGTGAAGGCAAACTGATCCTGGCTATCAGCTGACATTGGAATAGAGAAAAAGCACTTGCAAGGTCCAGTACAGAGTGATAAGTTCGCAGCTGAGTCTTCAGCTGATCCATCAAGTTGCAAACTGAAGGCACAACTGCATGCAAAGGAGGCACTACTTTGTTTAGTTCTCAATAGTCTACAGTCATTCTCCAGGCACCATCAGGCTTCTTCACTGGCTGTACCATAGTGTTAAATGGGCTATGAGCTGGACGAATAATGCCACCTTTCTCTAACTCTAGTATAGTGGCACCTATCTCTGCATGTCCTCCTGGTAGGCAGTACTGCTTTACATTAACTACATGTCTTGGCTTGTGTAACACCTGTGGGTCATGTTTAACATATCCCTGTAACACAGGCTTTACTGTCTGTATTCTCAGCCCAAACTCTCCAACTGTTGTTTGCAGGTGCAAACCATAAAGTACATCCATACCTAAGATGTGTTCAGCTACTGGGGATATATATACAGTATATATACATGAAGGGGTAATTGTCCTGTGCCCAGTAGCAATGACACAGCTTTGACCTCAGTAGTATGTCCTCTATAGCCATCTATATGAACTGTGGCCCCTGGAAACTTATCTGGATTGCCATATATCAGGCTGCATTTTGTGCCTGTATCCACCAATGCCAAAACACACTGTACATTTGTCCTCAACCAATGTACTGCCAATTCAACATGAGGCCTCTGGTCCTTGCCTGCCCCCAAAAGACGAGAGTACCTTGGCCTGCTCCCTAATCAAAATGGAACAGCTCATCTGCCTCCTTGGCAGCAATCAAAAAATCCTTTAAATCCACTGAGCTTACCTTGCTACCTGTTTCCGGACGTTTAGTGAAACGCTGTTCAGGGCACAATTGCTGCCACAAGGCAAACAGGACCACATGTGGCTGCCAGTCAATTTTCTTGCTATCAAGTCAAGCCACATCTGCTTATGGCTAGTCTCGCTTGATCTCTTTGGGATAAAATCCCGAGCATTTCTTAGACTTTTGGTCTTAGCCACCTTTTGGACCCCTTTTGCTTGTATCCTATCTACCTCACTCAGGCTGGCTATCATGGTTGTTACTTCACATGAACGAATGTATGGGGCCAGTATGGCCATCAGTGAGTGATCCAAAGGATGTTGAAGGGCTTTTAGCAGCACTATGTCTCTCATGCTGCCTGTAAAACTTTGATCATCCGGGCCATGAGTGTTCACATTAAACATGGACTGTGGCATCCCCAGCTCCCTAATTATTTGTATTAACTCACAATCTTGGGCAGTTTTCCAGCATTTGCCCATGCAGTTCGGGCAGCTTCATTCACCCATTCCATTAAGGAGTGATTACCTGTCCCTTGTGCATATCTATGGCTATTCTGTAGCCACTGCCTCAGGGATGGGTGCATGGTGATGGAGGCCAATTTTTCCATCTCCTCACCAGAGTACACCACACTATCTACCCCTAGGTCCCATAACCACAACAGCCAAGCAGCAAGGGGCTCTCCTGTTTCTGCTGGAACTGTCTCCACAAGTGAACTAATTCAACCTGGGTATACAGGACGTAGGTAGTGAATTGGGTCGCCTGTGGATTGCTGACCGGTTGTCTTCCTGGTCCCACAGGCAGCTTGCATTTCACTCTCTGATGCACAACAGGTCATGCCTGGAGACACACGGTCTCCTCCAACTCACCACTGGGTTTGTTGTCTTCCCTGGTGTGAGAGGCAGGAGTGGACAGTCACTACAAGTCATCCTCCAGAACAATTACTTGCACTTCCAACAACTCTGCTTTCTGCTTCAAATCTTGATCAGCTTGCAGTATAGTGAGCAGCAACCAGATCCCAGTTAACAGGAAAGTGGCCACAGGGCACAACATATGCATGAGTAGCCACATTTCCTCCTTCTCCCAAGGGCTTTTGGCTCCCCCTACCTGCTCGGAATCCTGCCAGACTATGCCAATTGTCGGGCTAGGGCTGGAGCTCACAGACCCGCCAAGGCCATTGTCCAGACGGGGCCACAAACCCTTCACACACAGGTCTATGAGCTAGGTAACAGGAAAAGGTCCTTGGAGCCAGGGGTGAAGAAATAATAGGCTTTATTTTTAGACATGAGCTTTGCCAACCAGCAGCTCAGAGCTGCTGCATCACACACTGAAGAGCACACACACAAAAAATAGAAACAAGCCAAAAAGATACACGGGTATGCATGACCACTAACTCTACTCCCACACTACTTGTTTACAAAGGATGTGCTGTACCACACTCAACTGGACCGAGGCGAGGGGGCCTGACCAAACTACTCTGTTTTCCTCACAACTTATATTAAAAGTAATGGAAGGATAAATAAAAAAACAATTTGATATATATCTATGTACATGTGTACACACATATATGTAGAGAGAACAAGTATGCACACACAACTCTCAGGATGAAAAGAACAGAGACAGAAGCTAGACTTCTCTGCATATACCATGTATTACAGATTTGTTATATTTTTATATAATAATTTTAAAACTTCAATTTTTAAATAACAAATGCTAAATTAAATAAACAATTTGAACTGTGTCTTGAGTTGGGGACATAACTACACAGAAAGAAGTCATTTTAAGTTACTTTAAAACATATTAATTTGTACATATCTGGTAGGATATATTCTAAAGACAAAAACAACTTTAATTTTTTCTCAGTAATCATATTATTGATGATACTGATGGTATTATTATTTGAGATTCTTGTGGTGTGCTGTGGAAAAAAGCAAATAAGAAATTAAGTTCATATCAACAAAGCAGGATTTTGGTGTGAGAGAAAGGAGATAAATATGTAACACTGAAGAGGTTAACTAAAAACCCTGTGGACCTGAATCTAAAATGAAAGCATCAATATAAACAAAATATATTAATTTATCTTAAATAAACATGCATATTTCCAAGCTCTGTTCCCTGAAAAGAAAGACCTTAGGAAAAAGTGACAAACCCAGTATCAATGGACCCTTAGCATCCAAATAGTGGCTTCTAAACACGATTTTTCATTAAAAGGAACATGGGTTCTTTAGAGAAATGGCCAATTCCAAGTCTGAAGCAACAAATGCACAAAATGAGGCAGAAATATTCTGTCCTAACAGAAAGAAAAGAAGGTATTTAAGACTATTTGAATCATATTCAAAAGATGTAGGCATCAACATGACAAGGTTTCCACATAAGGCAAGGGCACAGCTTACTACTTCTATACATATTGTACTGGGAAGTCACAGTAAGCACAAAAAAACAAGAAAAAGAAATTAGAAGATAAATATTGGGACAGAAGAAATAAGCCTGTCATTATTCACATATGATATGACTGTGTATGAAGAAAATCTAAAAGGTTCTACCGACAAACTAGTAGAATTGATTTCACTGGCTATAAGGCCAATATTAAAAAATAAATAATATTTCTATATATCAGCAACAAATAAATAGAAAATGAAATATACAAAATGCTGTTACTTAAAATAGCAGCAGAAACATTATGAGAAAAATACTGAAGGATGTTTACAAAAGGCTCCTACTGACCAGAGAGAACAATTGAGCATCAATATGAATACTAACTGTAATGAGTTAAAATACATGTTTATATTTAAAAATATTTGTTTCATTCCAAGAATTCATAATAATGCTAGAAAAAAAAAAAACCTTCATTGGCCAACTTGAAGGATGACAGGGAACCAAATTACTGTAATTACTTCAAAAATGTAAAGAGAACAGTCCAGCCTTTTCTGCACCAACAGTATCCCCAGGTAATCAAATACTTTATGAGGCAATGTTTCTTTAATAAAATCATTCCAGCTGAGAGAATTTGAGTATCACCTGCAACCTCTAATGAAATAATGGATGTAGGCAAAGATCATCAATGACTGCTAACATCACAAAAATAAATATAATCCAGGCACTGTGTCTTTTGATGAAAGTACATAATACTACCCATGTATGCTTGTACTCTAGCTAAAAAACTGAACCTAACTTTGAAAGCCTCTAGATTTAACTACTGTTTTAAGGAAATACAGTGAACAGAATGAACCTACTAAATGACGTATGGAGATCTAAGCAGCAGAATCAAGACTGTGGGAAACTCTACAATGGACTCAGTTGAGGAAATCTATAGATTTATAGATATTAGACAAAAAAACAAATTCCAATACATGGATGTAATTTTTATCCTGATTCCAACAATCTATATAACGTTTATGAGATAACAATTACTACTAATTTTTAAGGTGTGCTAACTGGATTGTTGTTATACACGTGTGTGAGTATTGAAGAGTCCTTACCTTTTACAGATACATATATCAAACTATTTTCAGATGAAATAACATGTCTGATATTTGCTCTAACATGCTCCAGATTGGAGAATTATGCATAAAATACAATTACTTGTGTGCTTTAACAGCTGTTGAAACTGGGTGACTGGTACATAAGGATTCATTTACTATTCTTTTTTTTTTTTGTATGTTAAACATTTCCAAAACAATAAATAAAGAAAATGTTGCAGGGCCGGCCCGGTGGCGCACTTGATAGTGCGCCGCTTGGGAAGTGCGGCGGCGCTCCCACCCGAGGGTTTGGGAAGTGCGGCGGCGCTCCCATCCCACGTACAGACCGGCTCCCGCTCGCTGGCTGAGTGAGGCGCGGGAGCAACGCCGAGGTTTGCGATCCCGTTGCCGGTCCCTGGTCCGGTACGGGGGCAACACTGAGGGTTGTCCCGCTCACTGGCTGAGCGAGGCGCGGGAGCAACGCCGAGGGTTGCGATCCCGTTGCTGGTCCCGGTCCGGTGCGGGGGCGACACTGAGGGTTGCGATCCATTGCCGGACACGGAAAAAGACAAAAAGGAAAAAAAAAAAACTATAAATTTCTTGAGGAAAGAAATTATCTTTTACTGATTCTCATGGCCTTTTACTGATTAGGCAGAACTTTCAGAGACAAATATTAACCACTTGGTGCTTTCTCATGTTTTATAAGTATCAGCTAAATGCAAAATACCCATGAATGTGAAAAGCCAAGAGAATGTGAAAGATGCTGTACTCTCCAAAGATAAATTTACTAACAAGGAGAAGTAAAATAACAAAAATAAAGACTGGAAATTTGTTGGGAAACAAAACAGCCCAGTAAAAAGCTTAAAAAATATTTAACAAGGAAATATCAGATGAAGAAATAAGCAATAAATGTCATTTAATTGATTGAAATGGAATTTCTTATTATATTTATGTTGATTCATCTGAAACTGCCCATATTTGATCCTTTTTAACCTATAAAAAACTAACCACTTCACGGTTCAACCTACTTTTAATAAGTACAGATCTAGACTACTGAAAGACATGTAAGTATGTCTTTCCAGAATGATTTCCCTGTTCAACAACTAAACTATACTATACTTTTAGAACAAACAAAACAACCTACATCAATCTCATTCAAGATTATAATAGTTCATTTGGAGTGGGTGTGAGACTTAGAAGTTTAGTAAAGATCCAAGGTAAGAGAGACAAACTCTGAGAACCAATAATGTTTAATTTATCTGTGATTGAAAACCAAGCAACAGGGTGAAGAAGATAAAGTATGGAACAAACTCACAACTTCACTAAAGATATATATCCTAACTCAAGAGTAACTAAACTTTCCCACTTCATATAATCACTATATAAACAAATATAGATATAAATCTAAATAGTCTTTTATGGACCTATAAATTAGAAACCCCTACTAATCTAAATTATAAAGAATGAAATCACATTTGGTAGAGGTAGATCTTACAGGATACTTAAAAATGGGGAAGTATTAATAGTATTATTCTATTGATAAGAATGAATAATTTTTCACACTATTTCCTCATATGGTTAATTAACATTTTTCTGTATTTCTACGTGCAGTTTGAACTCATGAACTCCTTTGACATGAGAAATGTTTTAGTTACTGCTTTTTTTTACTATCACTTAGCATGATGACTAGCAAATATTAGGACTCCAATGTCTGTTGAATTAATCAGCAAATGAATAAAAATTATTTTTATTATTGGATTCCAATTTTTAATTAAAAAAAAAATTGAGATACCCAGACACAATGTCAAATATTGTAGTTGTATGGAGAGCTTTAATGCAAAACCTTAAAAGAAAATGAATTCTCTTTTAAACTATAAGAAGGGTAATGGTTTTATGTCTCTAAAAAAAACCCTTTATGTTTGAATATAAATTGACATGAACATTTACAAATTTTCAGCAATCTCTGGACATTGCTGTTGCAAGTCTGATTTTAAAAGGTGAAAACCACCAATATTTTAGAAACATTTTCACTAGTCAAAATACAGCCTTTATGTTTGAATATAAATTGACATGAACATTTACAAATTTTCAGCAATCTCTGGACATTGCTGTTGCAAGACTGATTTTAAAAGGTGAAAACCACCAATATTTTAGAAACATTTTCACTAGTCAAAATACAGCAAAAAAGATTTTTAATATGACAATGGATTGCCTGTTTCACACACTAAATTCCTCTATACAGGGAGATTTCACAATCCAGGAACCATACCCATGTTGCTGTAAGTAGGATTTCAACAAAGATTTAGCTTCTTGATAGGAGGCAGACATACGCTAGAGAGGAAAAAAAAACTGAATTACAGAAAATAGGCAGAACTTGATCTATGAAGAGTAAGTAACCCTAATATTGTTTCTTTAGCTTGACATTTTAAAAAATTAATAAAAATCTTTTTGAATTCCTATTTTTTCTATATATTTTTTAAGCTAATCTTTTCTTCCCAACACTTCTAGAAGGCAATTTTTCTTCAACACTTTTAATTAAAAGAGTAATCATACTTACTATAAAAATTTGGAAAATAGAGAAAATATAGAGGAGAAAATAAAAAGTACCTGTAATCCCAAAACTATAGATAACTATCATTCATATTTTGGTGTATTTTCATTTTTTATAAATGAACATATAGATTAACTTCTAAAAAGCCAGTTTTATTAAGGTATAATTTACAAACAGTAAAATTCACCCATTGTAAGCATACAGTTTGATGTTTTTAAATAAATTTTAAGTATGCAAATATCACCACAGTCCCGTTGTAAAACAAATCCATCATAGTCTGGCTGTAAAACAAATCCAAAGTTCCACTGTGCCTATGTGCAGTCAATCTGTATTCCTGGGCTTGGCCTTCCCCAAGGCAACCACAAATCTACTTTCTGTTTCTAGAGTTTTTCTTTTTCTAGAAACTTCATAAAAATTATTTAACACAACATGTATTCTGTTGTGTCAGGCTTCTTTCAGTTAGCATGATGTTTTCATTCAAGTTGTTTAGTGTGTCACCAGTTTGTTCTTTTTTATTGCTGCTTAATAGTCCATTGTATGAATATATCACATTTTGTTAATGCATTCACCAGCTGGTAAACATTTAAATTGTTTCCAATTTTTGGCTATTATGCATAATGCTGCTATAAACATTCATACATATATGAGTCTTTGTGTGAACATAAGTTTTTGTTTCTCCCGGATACCCAGTGGAATTGCTGGATTACATGATAAATGTACATGCTAAGTGTACCTTCATAAGAAAATGCCAAACTGTTTTCCAAAGTGGTCATACCATTTTACATTTCTGTAAGAAAAATGTGAGAATTCCAGTTTCTCCACATCCTCAACATCATCTGGTATGGTCAATCTTTTGGATTTCAGTGGGTGAGCAGAGGTATCTCAGGATTTGATTTGTCATCTCCCTAATGACTAGTGAGGTTGAGCATCTTTTATGTGTTTATTAGTCACTTGTATATATTCTTTGCCACTCTAAAAAATCGGATTGTTTGTCCTATTATTGAGTTGTAAGAGTTCTTTACATATTCTGGATCCAGGTCCTTTGTCAGATGTATGATTTATAAGTATTTTCTCCCAGTCTGGCTTGTATTTTCATTTTCTTAATAATTACTTTTGAAGAGTAAGTTTTAAATTTCGAAGTCAAATGATTTCTTTTCTTTTATGAATTACATTTTTGATGTCATATCTAAAAAAATCTTTCCCTAAGAATGTAAATATTTTCTCATATTTCACTTAGAATTTTTATAGTTTTAGCTCTTCCACAGTTAGATCTAACATTCATTTTGAATTAGTCTTTATGTATGACTGGCATAAGGATCTAAGTTAATTTTCTGTTTTACCCCCACATATATCTCACCATTTCAGCACCATTTGTGAAGGCTATTGTTTCTTCTACTGTATTAGTTTGACATGCTTGTACAAAATAAATCGACCATATATGTACAGGTTTATTTCTGTTCCACTGTTCTGTATGTCTACCATTATAACAATACATTGCCTTAATTACTGCGGCTTTATAGTAAGTTTTGAAACTAGGTAGGGTAAGTTTTCCAACTTTCTTTTCAAAATTGTTTTGGCTCTTCTATGTCCTTTGGATTTCCACATCAATTTTACAGTCAGCTTGTCAATTTCTACACAAAAGCCTGCTGGGATTTTTATTTTGCATTGAAGCTACAGATTAATTCGGGAAAAAATGACATACTAACAATATTGTTTTCCAATCCATGAACACAGTACATCTCTCCATTTACTCAGGTCTTCTTCAAATCTCCCAGCAATGTTTCATCATTTCCAATGTACAGGTCTTGTGCTTCTTTTGTTAAATTTATTCGTAAGTGTGTGTGTGTACATATATGTACAAATTTGGTGCTATTGTGGATGAAACTGTTTTCTCAGTTTTATTTCTGAAGTGTCCATTCCTAGTATATAGATATACAATTTATATGTCTATATTGTTCTTATACTGTATGGCCTTGCTAAATTTACATTAGATCTAATTGTTTGTTTTGGTAAATTCCAAAGGATATTTGCCTACAAGATTATTTAGGAATAATTTTTTTTTCCTTCTTCCTTTCCAGTATGATTACTTTTTACCTCTTTTTCTTGATTTGCTGCATAATTGTTTGTTTTGGTAAATTCCAAAGGATATTTGCCTACAAGATTATTTAGGAATAATTTTTTTTCCTTCTTCCTTTCCAGTATGATTACTTTTTACCTCTTTTTCTTGATTTGCTGCAGTGGCTAGGACCTACAAAATAACAGTGAATATAAGAGGTGACAGCAGACATTCTTGCCTTCTTCCCCAATCTTGTGTGTGGAAGGGTATATTCACTCTCTCTATTAAGTATAATGTCAACAGTAGCTTCTTCATTGATGCCTTTTATGAAGTTCACTTCTATTCCTCATTTCTTCACTGTTTTTATTGCAAATGAGTGTTTGACTTTGTCATGCATTTTGTACATCTTTTGAGATAATTATGTAGGTACTGAACCTGAATTTATTCACACAGTGTATTATATCAAATAATCTTCTGATGTCAAATCAACCCTGCATTCCTAGTATAAACCTCCTTGGTCATGAAATATAATCCTTGTAAGTTGCTGAATTGGTTTTCTCAATATCTTACTAAGGATTTTTATACTTATATTCATGAGATATACTGGTTTGTAGTTTTCATTTCTTGAGAATTCTAATAAATCTCTGAGGTTCTGTTCATTTTTATTCAATCTATTTTCATTCTGTTCTTTGATGGAATAATTTCTATCAGCCTACAAGTTCATTGATTCTTCCACCATCTCAAATGTATGTTAAGCCCATCTAGAGAATTTTTCATTTTCGGTTATTATATACTATTACAACCCTAGAATATCCATTTGGTTCTTTTTTGAAGTTTCTATTTGTCTACTGAGATTGCATACTTACTTAAACATTATATTTTCCTTTAATACTTTGAACATATATATAAGAGATGCTTTGAAGTCTTTGTTATATTCAACATTTGTACCCACTCAGAATGTTTCTACTGATTGTTATTTTTCCTGAGTATGAGTTGCACTTTCCTGTTTTTTTCATATTTCATTGTTTTTGGTTGAAACTTTGATTTTGTAGATAATATACTGTCACAATTCTGGATTCTGTTTTATTTTTCTAAGGTTTTATTTTTTTACATTAGCTTGCTTAAATTGTGACATGTCTTCACCATGGTTTGCAGCTACTATTGTCTTTGCCTTGTTTTTTTATTTTTATGCTTTAGCCTGGCTTCCTAGTTGTTACCCTGTAACTGAATAGCTTAATAATAAGTAAGTCATTTCAGCAGAGGTTGTGCTCAAAAACATTAAACCTATAAAGCTTCCACCTTCTTCTGATCAATTTGTGCATGGAAGAGTGTATTTAAAGTTGCAGTCAGTTCTCAAGTATCCCTTGGTTGTTACTGTTCACTGGACTCTCATGGGTCTCTCCTGCAAGAGTGTATAGTTTTTCAGTCAGCCAGACAAACATGGAGAATTTATCTCAGCCCTTTCATGGCTCTCTCATTTCCAAAATCTCCCTGTTAAATTGCTGGATGGTCAACCACTTGCCTCCAACCAGGACTGCAAAGTTGGATCTCTACTAGACTTCCCAGTACCAGATTTCCCATTCAATTCCATCAGACAGTTTGGCACTTTAAGTTGACAAAACCACACATTTTCATCCCTTGCCTCAAATGAAGTCCACTCCCTCTAGCAAGAAAGTTGTAGCTTTTGATGGCAACCTCACTCTGGTAAAACACAGTTCTTGCCATTCCAACTAGCGAAAAGGAAGGAGAGAGAATGCACACAGCCCTGTCAAGGAGGCCATAAATAAACACCTGTTATTCTTACCCAAAGTTCTAGTAATTTTTTCAGAATATACTTTTCAGTGTTTTTCTGTCTTCTGTCAATTTCCAGAGTTCTGAAAGGCTGTTTTTGACAATTTTGTCCAGTTTTATACTTGTTTTTATAGAGAAGATTTGCAATCTTTATGCCACCCAAACCAGAAATTGTCTAGATAAGGTTTTATACTTAAAAATATGTGAGCAATAAAAAAAAAATGTGTTGCATACACACATCCATTGGAATTCTACAGTTTGAACATTAAGGTGCCAAACCAGAAATTGTCTAGATAAGGTTTTATACTTAAAAATATGTGAGCAAAAAAAAAAAAAATGTGTTGCATACACACATCCATTGGAATTCTACAGTTTGAACATTAAGGTGCTAGTTAAATTAAGAGGCTTCCATATAACACTGTATCATAATTAAAATTAAGCTTATTAAAGACAATTTATATTTAATGGCAACATGGAAGCATGTTTATGTCACATTACACTGAATGAAAAAAGTAGATTAAACAACATATCCAGTATGTTCTTAAAATTTTAAAATACATGCACACACAAACAAATATATACATACATGAGAAGAAACTGAAATAACATGCTTACATTAAAAGATTAAGAATATTATCTCTGAATAGTAGGTGGGAATACAAGTAATATTTTTCTTCTGTATTTTTAAAAATTTTCCAAATTTTCTACATAAACGTACTTTGTGCTTGTATGAAAAAACAAATATTTTTAAAGAGACAAAATGGCTATCTATATCACCTCCTAAATCAGGTCCAAACCAGATGCTGAAATTAAAGCTTTTTCGCATCTTTAAGATAGGAAAATTAATTTATGTGGTAATACTTAACATTCTATAGTTAGCACAATTAATGTCATATATAGAAGAAATTTTATTACCATTCTGTTTCCCTGGGTGTGACATAGCAGCTTTTGAGCAATCCTGTCAAAGTAAGTATATACCATACTGAAGTAGCTATTTTGAGTGGCCACAATTATTTTCATACCCAATTTCTTTTCTTTCTTTATTTATTTGTTTATTATTTTTTTCTCCTTATCTCTTCAGACCGTTTACTCCATACCCAATTTCTGATACATTCATTTAAAAATTAGTTTTACCATTACATGACAATATCTTATACTCAGGAACTATTCAACAAATTTTTGCTACGTACAGTCATCATAAAACTACATTATTGTCTTAAATTTTATTTCTATGATCAACTTCATTCCTTTAAGGACTTACCTTAGCTGCATGATATGTATCAGCTTGAAGTAAACCTTTTTTAGCTTCTTTGGCAAGCAGGTTAAATCGACTTAACATTGCAGCCTTACAAAGCCGACTTGCCATTGACACACCACTTTTAAATGGGGAACTAAAGTAGAAAGGATGAAACATTCACTTATCATTATTCAATAATTTATGCTTGCAACTGTAGGGATTCAAATCAACACAAAATCTACAAATATTTATTGATCCCATTTATAGTGTATATAGTAAATTTTTACGCATAAAAAGTACCTTGTATATTTAATTACTTTCTTTTTCTTTTTGGTATTTTTTTTTTTTTTTGGCAGTTGGCCAATACAGAGATCTAAACTCTTGACCTTCACTGTATATTTAATTACTTTCTTAAGCTTATTTCTTAAAGTTTAAGTAATTATAGCATCACATCAAAAATTAATGCAGAAGACTGGTATTTGGAACATTTCTATTGTTTGAAGGAAAATTAATCTATAGTGATACAAATTAAAACACTAATTCTACCAGGGATTACAGAAAGAGAGAATGGATATACTTTCTGGAATGGTGAAAACATGCTGCATTTTGACTGGGTGATGGTTACACAGGTACATACATGTCAAAACTCATGAAACTGTACAGTGAATTTCCCTGCATGTAAATTTTAACTCAATAAAAAAGTAACATAAAAACTCACTTCACAAACCTCCATATATACTCATACATGTGCATGTATGTGCATGAAGATGTATAATTGTCTGCGTTTTTAAGAAGAATGAGTCCTTGTATTATGAATCTTTTTGCTATTGTAACTTCCCCTTCATTATATTTTCTCAATAGTTGTTCTTGTGATAGATTACAAAAATTGCCGAAATCCTTCATTTCTCCTAGTCTCCATGCTCTTTACAATGTGACATTTCAGTTCCTCTCATCAATAGGCATGGCTGATTTTCCCTTTCCTTGAATTTGTGCTAGCCTTGTGATTTGTTTTCACAAATAGAAGAGAGAGTGTGCCAGTTCTGAGTCCAGTCCTCAAGAGGCTTTGTGTTCTTATTCTTTTGGGACCCCTGCATCTGCCATGTGAGCCTGCTGAGACAAACCTACAAAAGGGTAAGAATACATGAGCCAGAGCTCTGTTGTTCCTCTAAGATCAGCCAAACTGACCTTTAGCTGATCCACAGCTGACCCCAGAAGCATGGGAGAGGCTCAACCAAATCCAGAACTGTTCAGCTGACCCAAGAACTTGCTAGTAATAATACAGATGCTTGACTTAAGATGGGGTTATGTCCCAATAAACCCATAGTAAGTTGAAAATATCAAAGTTAAACCATTGTAAATAGGGGACCGTCTATAAACGGTGGTTGTTTTAAGCCACTAAGTTTTGAGGTAGTTTATACATGGCATCAAGTAACATACGCTCATTTGTGTGAAATCTATTGATCTCTATATTTTAATTTTCTACCATGAAACTTTTGTTGTGGTGGTTTTTCTGATTATTTTTCTTGGGCTCTTCAAGTATAAATAATGTCATCTTTGAAGAGTGGTAGTTTTACCTCATCCTTTCCAATATTTTACATCTCTCATTTCATTCTCCTGTCCAAATGTATTAATGCCTCCAGTAAAATGTTAAACAGCAATAACAGTAGTCAATCATGTCTTGTTCTGAATGTTAGTAGGAATCCCTCTGACACTTCACCGTCAATCATGATAATATTTTTGGACTAATAAAAATTATTTTATTCTATAACAAAACTGTCTAAATATTCCCTTTTTATTAAATATCTTTATTTAAAATAGTTGTAGAGCTGCATTATATACCTTCCTAAAATTTATAGACATAAACATATGGTATTTTCCCCTAGATCAATTAATAGGACAAATTATATTAATAACACTTTCTAATCTGGTATTATTTCTATTATGTTATTATCCTTACATTCCTAGAAAAAAATGCCAATTGGTACTGCTGTTTAAAATATATTGTTATTTTAATGTGCTGCTAGATTCTGCTTCTTACTATTTCATTTAGCAATTTTTCTTGGATATGAGTTTGGATAACTATTGTATAACTATTGTGTGTGTCGTGGGTGGGGTGGGGGGGCACCAGCAATCTTTTACCAGGTTTAAGTATCAATGATATACTTGCTTCACGAAAAGTATTTGAATGGTTTCCATCTTTTTAGATAGCACTGGAAGTATCTACTACTTAAAGGCTTATAAAATTCCTCTGAAATACCTCAGAATGGTGCCTTCTTAGAGGAAAAGTTATGGCACCTTGTTGATAACTTTCTCATAAGAATAATGTTTAGATTTTTCTCTTCTGTACCAATTTTGGAATTTATCCTTGAAATTTATCCATTTCATTCAGGCTATTTTTTTTTTGGCAGCTGGCCAGTACAGAGATCAGAACCCTTTACCTTGGTGTTATAACACTGTGTTCTAACCAACTGAATGAACTGGTCAGCCCTGCATTCAGGTTTTAAAATATATCTGCATGTTTGTACAAAGTAGCCTCTTATGATTTGCTTAATTTTCTGTTTCTGAGTTATTACTCCCTTGTTTATTGTTTTATATGAAATCAGTCAGCTTTTTATAATTAATTTTGCCTTTTTCTGTTTTCTAAGCCCTTTCCTTTACATTTCTAGTGTATTTATTCCTTCATTCTGCTTAATTTATTTCCATTATTCATTGATATAGCATTTAAGTCTATGACTTTTCCATTAAGTTTTGTTTAACTGTATATACTACAAGTTCTGATATGTAATGCTTTTAATATTACTGTTTTCTCCTTATTATGCAATTTCAGTTTCTATCTCCCCCTTCAGCCAGGAGTCAAAGAACTTTTTTCCCAGTGAAAGCAGCTTCTAGTATTCTGATTTTGTTATTTATAGTTTTATCTCCTCATAATCAGAGAATATTGTCTGTATTGTTTTTACTTTTTGAAATTAGAGATTTTCTTTGTGGCCTAACATATGGTTGATTTTTTGCCAACATTCTGTAGGTTCCTGAAAAGCAGGTATACATTTTTATGGTGCAGAGTTTTAAATACATTAATCAAATCTACCTTATTGTTATTTAAAATAGCTACATTCTTGCTTACTGTTTTGTCCACTAGATCTACTGTGAACTAAAAGAAGTTAATTATTCTCTCTATTAGTAGTTTCTATTTTTCTTCATCTTCTGTAATTTCTTCTTTATGAATGTTGATACTATGTTACTTGCTGCACAGATATTTGTAACTGTTCTGGTCTTTCCTGTGAATTATAAATAAATCTCATCAGAGATATGTGGAATATACTATAAAGCATATGTACTTCACAGGGCCTGGTTTTCCAAAGCCTTGCAGTTTCAAATATTGACTTTGCAAGCAGAGGAAATCTTCCCCAGGCTAGTGAGTCTTTGTTGCAAGATATGAATTGTGGCACATCAGGTTGCGGCTCAAAGACAGACTAGTTACTGATTATTATGTAAAGATACTGAGAAATTGGTGTAAGATCACTTAATTGTCTGCTGGAAGGTCATCTGGCTTGTTTCACTGAAAGTTACCAGGCTATATTGTTAAACTATAACCCCACCTATGTTCTCTTCCTGTAACTTCCTGGTCTGGAAAACACATGCAGGAAGAGAAGCCCAATTTGGTGTTAATTTCCCGAAGAAGGGTTGCCCCTCGCTGGAGGGTCCCAGGGAAGTTAACCACTTCGGGACTTCTCACTGCTCAGAAGAGATGGGCTTTGAATAATCCTTTGTGTCTCCATCACCCAGGGGAAGTGGGGTGACAAAGCAGTGGGGGGTGAAGCAACACAAGGCAACAAAATGGTGCCCCGTGTGAGGACATTCTCCACAGATCAGAGACTGACCTACTAAGCATTGGAGAGGAATAGGACGTCCGATTCATCCCGGCAAGGGAGTCCCTAATAAGGGAGACACACCCCAGTAAGGGAATCACAGGTGGCTTTCGATTAGCGATTGCACGCCTGCAGCAGGTCAAAGTTAGGTCTTTTCAACCCCGGAGATATTTTTTCATTTTCTTTACTTTTAAAATATGGATAATTCATTAATGAAAGGGGAGACTGAACATACATTACAACTCCAATGTTTCCTTAAAGCAGCAGGCTGTAAGTAACTGAATGGCAGCTTGTTAAACTGTTAGTGGATATTAAACAACCATGTCCTTGATACCTCAAGGAAGGGAGACTTAACATAAAAATTTGGGAACAAATTGGTCACTGGTTAATTATGCAATGGGTCTCATTAAGGTTTCCCACCTAACAACTAGGAATCTAAGTCAAGTCGCTCTGAGACCTATCCAAGACCTTAACAAAAACTAAGACATGTTTATGTCACCTAAAAAGGATAAAACTTAATCTTTGCCAGTGACTGAGAAAACTTTAAATTGGACAATCTAAAGTAAAGGAAGTTAATATTTCTTTACAGTGTTGGTATTGTTTGAGCATGTTTTTTTTTTTTTTTTATCTGCACTATGCTTCTCTCTTCTCTTAAAAGCAGTGGTTCTTTTCTTAACTGCATGTGCTACTCTTTTTCTGTGAAGACTCTGGAGTTTTATGAAGAAAAGCAGCCATGGGGCCAATCAGACCCCTTTGGGGTCTACTGCTCTTCTCCTAAAAACCTCAAGAGTCAAATGGTTTCATCTCTGATTGGTGGCTCAGCTCCTGAGCTCACTAACCCTTTTGAGAAACAAAAACTAACCTAAAATCTACCTGTTTAACTAGATGGTTTCCAATTTTTTGGCATCCACTTGGTTACTTTAAATAGACTTCTAAATTATCTTCTAGTTTCATCTATGTATTTCTTCACAAAATTCTATGGTAGAATTCTATGCTATCTTCTTAAGGGAAGAAAATCTTCTCTGCATCTTCTTGAAAAGGTTTGCATACTTTGCTTTACAATGTAAATTTGTTATCTTGCTTTCTTTAAGGCAGGGTGAGCTCACCAATAAGTCTCTTGGAAATAACACAATCTAAACCTGACTGTCCTTTTTACTAGTGAGCTTTTTATTACATCTTGAACAAAACCTGTAAGATCTTTGTTTGTTCTAGTTGTTTATGTCTGCATATATGTGTGTGTAAGATGTATGTTATGTCTATATGTTCATGTCTGTTTGTGTAACTGTTTTATGTGCAAGATACCAAATTGGCTTATAATTAATGCGTGCTCATTAAATAAGTATACTTTTCAAGTTCACGTGACTTAAATCTTCTGAAGTTTTGATAAATATATTTTTAAAATTTGATTCAAACCTTTTACCTAAATTTGTCTCTAGGTCACTATGTCTCCTTGTTATCTCAGCTCTGCCTCCTGGCCATGCTGGGAGAAACAATGTCTTTTAGACATAGATAGTGAATACTGCCCTCTGCTTCTCTGGATTCCACTTGGCTGTAAATGCCACATTGAAACCTGGGACCTAAAATGGATAGTGAAAAGAAACCTATGCCAAATATTGCATAGGTCCTAGTTAACATTAACTGATAAGGGTATAGATCTAATACACCATGTTTTTGGCTGGAAAACCATAAAATATGTATTTGGTAAATATAGCTAAAACTCAAACTGGGCTTTGTATAATTTGCTCTGATAAATGGATGCCTATTTACTAACCTGAATGTATAAAAATGTTCTTATCAATACACATTGTTGCCTGGGTTAAATCAAACAGGACTACATTTGTCTTTGCTAGAGGCTTTTAAGTTGTAAACCCTGCCAAAACCAAAAAATACTAAATACAAAAAAAAACCTTTTTATATATAATTTTTAGACAAATTAGGCCAATTTAAGATTGATAAAAAAGAAACAAGTATGTAAAAAGGAGGTGATTTAAAGAAGGCTATGGATGTGGGGATATGGTTATGGTTGGAGGGGCTAGAGAAAAGGAAAAATAATTTTTATGTGAGAAACCATCTGGTACAGTGTATTTTTGTTCTAGAGTAAAATGACTGGCTATTTAAAAAGTAGGAAGTATAGGACAAAAACAATGTCTAAGTAAGTCTTGATAATGGTTTATGTAGATAAGTTTGTTAAGAGGGTTTTACAGTAAAAACATTAACTGTATTTAAAAACAAATTATGTGTGAGTTTTTCTAAAAATTAATGTCAAAAGTATTCTAATACAGGGTTAGAATTTGCTGTCCTGCGATGAAGAACCGGATTTTATTTTAAAAAAAAAAAAAACTTAACTGCTATTATTAAAAAATTGTAAAAGGTTTTCTTTGTCTTTTAGTTAACTGGCCTAGGGAGCTTACTTCGTGTTTTATCATGATAAGTTCTGTGCTCTCTGCCTTTAAAACCCTTTGTCACTTTGGTTTTATTTTTTGTGGTAATTAGTGATTTTATTCAACTAAATGTTTTAAGCCTTTTGATATTTAACAAAGCTTTCCAACATGAAATTCTGAAAGTTTAAAATAACCTTGAGGAATTCCAAGGGCCCTGAAGTTTCTCAAAGGATATATAAAAGATGTATCAGAACTAATTGGCTTATTTAATAAATTGGACTATATGGGAAAGAAAGCATTGTCAGTACTGAAGGTGTTATGGATATGTGTTCCAAAATCTTGTAAGGTACTTAAATATCTGTGTCTTGATATAAATGCTACTGGTCATAATCTTGGTTTAATTATAATTTTAAAATGTTATGTCTTCAAATATTTCATGAAAAACTCTCGTTGGTACAGTTTCTGACAAACTTTGAGTTCACAGCTTTAAACTGAAGTTCCAAAATTCTAATGAAGAAACTGATGGGTTTGTGAAATTGTTCACAAAGTTCAAACAACAAAAGTTAGTTGGTAAACTAATTAAAAAGAATTATGGTTTTTTACAGTTTCCTTATTTTAAAACACTGCTGGTTCTAATGTTTTTCCAAATGTAAGAAAACTCTCCCTCTCTCTTCAGCTATCTATAACCAAAAACAGTTTGGTAAAATGTTATTTAAAACGGAAGTAAAAATATTTGTTTTCTCCCTATTTGATCTCCTCCCCAAATTTAATAACTTTAAGTATCCTTATGATTATTATGGCAATGTGGCTATTTTTATAAGTTCAATGAAAATTAACTCTCTCTCTTTATAACAGGATATAATTTAAAACTTTGGATACAAGATAGCATGTCTCATTTCTAAGTTCTGACCTCTCTTTTATGTTGCCTAAATTTGGCCTCACTGCTGCTTCATTCTGCTGTTCATCTCCCCCCGCCCCCCCCCCATGTGGGACAAAACACAACCTGGGAAACAGCATTCCTGGCAAAGTGGGAAAGATCACAGAAAGAAAGTGAGCTGAGATGATTCTTTCTATCACCACCTGGGAAAGAGCCTTCCCAACCCTGAGAGATTAATGCAAAGAAAAGTAAAACCTTTTCAATCAAGATATTGATCATCAATGCTTTTATGAGGAATGCCTTGGTCATAAAGGAAATGACATCCTCTCTGCAAAAGCAATTCTCTAAATTTTCCTGGCCTTAAAGAGGGTGTTTGTTACTTGGATGAGACAACCTGTTCTTAAACAAAAGACTCGTAACTAATCAAAAATTTTACAAAAGACTAGATGCTTTGAAAACAGTAATGTCCTGGGCAGGTGAACTAATAATTACAAACTCTTTGAACTCAGAATCAACTACTATACGGAGCAGAATCCCTTTCCGGAGTTTCAACAATTGGTAATTACACCCAATTCACAGCACCTGAATTGATGCCTTTGCAGCTGCAGTGAGTGAAGATATCATCAGTCCTCACCTGAATTAAATTAAAAAGACTTGCCTTGCTAAATGATACTAACTTTGCTTTAAATGCTTTTGTCTTAACTGTGCCAACCTGATAGCTTTTTCTTTTTCTTTTAAATAAATAAAATGGGGGAGATGTAGAATATACTATAGAGCATATATACTTCACAGGGCCTGGTTTTCCAAAGCCTTACAGTTTCAAATATTGACCTTGCAATGAGAGGAAATCTTCCCCAGGCTAGTGAGTCTTTGTTGCAAGATATGAATTGTGGCACAGCAGGTTACTGGCTCAAAGACAGACTACTTACTGATTATTATGTAAAGATACTGAGAAATTGGTGTAAGATCACTTAATTGTCTGCTGGAATGTCATCTGGCTTGTTTCACTGAAAGTTACCAGGCTATACTGTTAAACTATAACCCCACCTATGTTCTCTTCCTGTAACTTCCTGGTCTGGAAAATAAATGCAGGAAGAGAACTCCAATTGGGTGTTAATTTCCCAAAGAAGGGTTGCCCCTGGCTGGAGGGTCCCAGGGAAGTTAACCACTTCGGGACTTCTCACTGCTCAGAAGAGATAGGCTTTGAGTAATCCTCTGCGTCTCCATCCCCCAGGGGAAGTGGGGTGACAAATCCGTGGGGGGCAAAGCAACACAAAGCAACAGAGATATATAACATATATTGCTAAAGTATCCTTCTTTGTCATATTGTAATGCTTTTGGGGCTGAATTACACCTTGTCTAATATTTAAATTACATCTTCTGCTTTCTTTTTGTTTATAATCACTTGGCAAGTGTTTGGCCACAATACGTAAGTTAAGCTTATTTTACATTTATTAATTTCATCTTTCTTATGCCATTATTTTATATGTTTTCAGCTAACAGTTTTTTAATGTCTTTTATGGAAGACCTGTTTTCTTTGTATATACATAGAGTTGAACACATTAACAGTAAAACACATTTATCTTATCAAAAGCACAAATAGTATTAATTCATTCTAGCTGAAATAATCACTGTTATGCTTTGCTGAGTTCATAGCAAGAAACATTTGTATGCTGCCCTTCGTTTAAATCTGTCCTTTAAAAGAAAGCAGTTTAAAGCATTTAAATTTTTAACATTATTCATTGCCTCAGTATTAATGTATATTCATTTTAAAAGAAAAGTTTTAGTTTTATTTGATAATGAATGGCAGGTATATTATAAAGAAATAACTAGAAGGCATAAAGTATTATGGTTAAGAACAAGGGCTTTGGAAATAAAATGCCCAGATAAGAATTCTAATTGTGTCACTTACTATTTGGGTGACCTTAGGCAAGACATTTAACCTAGGCTGAATCTCATTTTCTTTATCTGTAAAAGAAAAACAATACCACCCAACCTACAGGGTCATTTTAAGGAGGCAGTATAACATGGTACTCTCACACTTAAGTATGCATAAGTAATATTTCTGAGACCATATTAAAAAAATAAAAATAAAAAAACCTGAGCCCAAACCCATAAATTCAGATTCAGTAGAAGAAAGTGAATTATGAAAACAAATTATATGATTCTAATGCTAATGGTCATCAAGTGACACTTGGAGAAACAAAGTTTCTAGAGCCAGGTTCCTTGGGTTTGAATGCCAGCTCAACCACTTCAGTAAGCTACATAATTTCTCCAGGCCTGTCTTTTCATCATAAAAAAATTTTTTTTCATTACTGCAATGCCTGCAACATAGTTACATTCAATTAATGATAACAATTATTATTGTCATTCAGAATTCAAAGACTGGTACCAAAAAAATAATTTAAAAAGTTCAATAAAAACGTCTTTTCGCTTAAGTAATATATAATTTTTAAAGAAATTAGTAATTCTAACCTTTCAGTGATCTTCCCACTTAGACCATCAACAATCTCCAAAGAAATATCCCCCTGCGCCCAATTCAGACTCAGGAATTTATATTCCAAGTTTGTTTGAAGAGGATATGCAGAGGGTACTAAACTAATATGGGGTCTGTTGACCAAGTAAAACATTGGAAGTTTTGAAGTGAGTGCATCATCAACACGATGCTTTATAGCAATTTCTAAGCCTCTAGTATCACTGCAATTCCCATCACCTAGAAAGCAAAAACAAAACACATATTCAAGTTCAAAATCAAAAGAAAAGTTTATACCAAAAAACCCCCCAAAAGAAAAAAATAATTGGAAATAGTCTAAAGCTCATTTCCCTATCCTTATCTTTCAAACTTCTCTTTGTACTCTCTTACCAGTTATTTGTATATTCTTTACCACAAGCAGGACAAGGTAATGACAGAATTTCCACTTAAAATACTCTTACACAGAAAATAATGAAGTTGCTCTAATGAATAAAAACAAAGAGCCAGAGCTGACCCAGAAAGAAATTGATATTTTTATAGGGTTCTGCCACAGAGAGTTGGTTCATTCTGTCTTGATTGACTCTAATTATAGCATGATATCAGCATATAGTGTAGCAGATAAATCTGGCTGAGAAACAGTTGGTGAAAATGAGTTATTTTCCCACATCTAAGGGACACAAATTAGAACTGTTCCAACACCTGGTTCTTTCATAACACAAATTTAAAAAATGACCATTTCTGGATAAAATTATGACTAATACCAAAAGCTTTTAATTCTTAATTACAATAATCGAAGAGATCTCAAAAAGACGCAATGTTACTAATATAAAATAGTGAGCTGCATCAAACTTAAAATAGAAGCAGCAGCCATTCCTATCTAAAAAAATAATGATTCTAAAGCAGATCTCTTTCTTTCTTTGAAATTCAGAGGCTCTCAAAACAAAAGAATCTTTGTATATCACTGGACAAATTTTACAAATAAAGTTTTTTTCCCCCCACATTATTGGAATTGTTGAGATGGTTACTAGGACTTACACTCATTATGAATATCTGGGCACTAGAAAAATCTAAAAAGGACATAAATTGCTTTTGATATCCTTTCTCTAAGCCTTCCTTTAAGTGTTTCAAATCAACAGGTATTGACAAATGAAGACTAGTCAAATTACAGATATACATGAGCACAGTAAAAAATTGGGAAAAAATAAGGTCTGAAGCATAGTTATTGTATCTATAATGAACAGAAGACATGGATTCAAAAGAAAATGTATTTTTTACATACTGCAAGGGGATAATGACACTGGCTGTGCCTTAAAAAAGTAAGACACATTTGGGGAAAAGAAACAAACAAACTGCAAGGCAAACTCCTCATAAGATTCCTTAAACATCAGATTGTTTCTCCTAGATATTTTAATGGAAAGTATAAAAGTTAAAGTAATAGAAAAAAATCTATTAATAAAATTTAACTTTTTTCCCTTATATAGGTGTGCTATTATGATTTACTAAATCTAAACTATGATTCTATCTTGAGGCTAACTCTTATTCCTGAAAAAATACATCTCTAAACATATCATATAATTGAAAAATTTTGATTTTATTAATTTAAAATAATCTGAAATAACATGAAACTCAAATATTAAAGTCAAAGTTAAATCTAATCAAAAACTATAGGAGACAGCACTTCATACAGAAAAGAGCTACCATAAGCAGCAGCATGAGAACTTATGAAAACTGGGTTTGAGTGGAAGCTCTTTCAATAAGCAAACTGAATGACTTCGGACAAGTATTTTATTAACATTCTAAATTTCATACTACTGATCTGGCAGAAAAAGAATTGAACAACAAAATCTCCAAGGTTATCAATTGCTTCTTATAAAAACTATTTTAACATTTACTTATATGTATTTGTGGGGTACTGTGTGTTATTTCCATGAACGTGTATATACCGCATAATGATTCACATAGGGTAGATGGCATAGTTTTGTTCCCATTAACTCACCCCTTCTCCTAAACCCCATCAACCTCTCCTTTTGGCCTCTGGTAACAATTACTATACTCTTGACTTTGATGAGAAACACTTTTGTTGTTGTTGTTTTAACATCCCACATATGAGTAAGGTCATGAGGTATTTTTCTGTACAGGACATATTTCACTTAACCTGATGGTTTCGAGTTCCATCCATAGTGCTAAAAACGAGAGGATATCATTTCTTTTTATAACTGAATATCATTCCATTGTGTATACATACGACAGTTGTCTTACCCATTCATCTGTTGATGAGCATTTGGGTCAATTCCATCTCTGTTACCGTGAATAGCTCTGGGATGAACATGGGAGTACAGGTGTCTTTCTGTTATGATTTCACTTCCTTTGGGCATATATATCCAATAGTGAAATAATTGGGCTGCTAAGGTAGATAGATCAATTTTTAGTTCTCTGAAGATCCTCCATGCTATTTTCCACAATGGCTGTACCAATTTACATTCCCAACAACAATGTACAAGTGTTCCCTTTTATACACATCCAAGCCAGCATTTGTTATTTACTGTATTGTTCATAGAGCCATGCTAACAGGGTTGAGATGATATCTCCTTGTGCTTTTAATTTGCATTTTCCTGATGAGTAGTGATGTTGAGCATTTTTCATGTGCTTGTTGGCCGTTTGTATGTCTTCTTTTAGAAATATTTATTCAGGTCCCCTGCCCATTTTTTAATTAGGTTATTTGTTTTCTGCTGTTGAATTCTTTGAGTTCCTTATATATATATCTGATGTTGGCCCATTGTCTGATGTGTAGTTTGCAAACATTTTCTCCCAATCTGTAGGTTTCCTCTTCATTTTGTTGATAGTGTGCCTTGCTGTGCAGAAGCTTTTTAGTTTGATGTAGTACTTTTTGTCTGTTTTTGCTTTAGTTGACTGTGCCTTGGTAGTTTGGTTCAAAAAAGTGCTGCTCACTCCCATTTGGTGAAGTGTTTTCCCTATGTTTCCACCTAGCAGTTTGATAGTTTCAGGTCTTAAATTCAGGTCTTTAATCCATTTTGAGTTGATTTTGTGTATTTTTGGTGAGAGATGGGGTCTAGTTTCAATCTTCTGCATGTGGATATCAAGTTTTTCCAGGTCCATTTATTGAAGAGGCTGTCCTTTCTCCCACTGTATATTCTTGGCACTGTTGTCTAAAATCAGATGGCTGCAAGTGCATACGCTTGTTTCTGGGCTCTCTATTCTGTTCCATTGGTCTATTTGTCTATTTTTATACCATGTTGGATTTTACCAAATGCTTTTTCTGTATCTACTGAGATAATCATATGGTTTTTTCTTTCATTCTGTTGGTGTGATGTATCATACGTATTGATTTGCACATGTTGAACTATTCTTGCATCCCTGCAATGAATCCCACTATATCACGGTGAAAGATCTTTTTAAGGTGCTGTCGGATTCTGTTTTCTAGTACTATGTTGAAGATCTCTGCATCTAAGCTCATTAGAGATATTGGTCTATACTTTTCTTTTTCTGGTGTATCTTTTTCCAGTTTGGGTATAGGGTTAATGTTGGCCTTGCAGAATGACTTTGGAAGTATTTCCTCTTCTTCAATTTTTTGGGAGAGTTTGAGAAGAATTGGTACTAGGTCTTCTTTAAATGTCATAAAATTCGATGGTAAAGCCATCTTGCTCTGGGGTTTTCTTTGTTGGGAGATTTTTATTACTGCTTCAATATCATTACTTGTTATTGGTCTGTTTAGGTTTTCTAGTTCTTCGTGATTCAACCTCAGTAAGTTGTATGTGTCCAGGAATTTACCCATTTCTTGGTTTTCCAGTTTGTTCGCATACAGTTGCTTGTAGTAGTCTCTTATGATCCTTTCTATTTCTGTAATGTGTCCTTTTTCATTTCCGATTTCATGAATCTGCCTTTCTTCTGGGTCCAGTCTGGTGCTCTTTTGGGTTTTTTTTTTTTTTTGTATGTCATATTTCTCTGTTCAATCTTGATCTTTATGTGTTAAAGTTGACGCCTATGCATTCTAGAATATGGCCACCTCTTCCAAATTTGCAGTGTTCTTTGGTGGTGTTAGACCTTTACTGTTCAATACCAGAACTTTATCTCTGGTCTGCAGTATTTCCCATTTTGTGGAGGATTTTATGTCTTAAAGTTGACGCTTATGCATTCTAGAATATGGCCACCTCTTCCAAATTTGCAGTGTTCTTTGGTGGTGTTAGATCTTTACTGTTCAATACCAGAACTTTATCTCTGGTCTGCAGTATTTCCCATTTTGTGGAGGATTAATAGCAACCACCACCACTTAAACACTGCACTAAAACTAACTTGCTTTTCTAATGTTCACACATGGGCATGGGAAGAATTATTGTAGGAACTGGGATTTGAACACTGTACTTGAACAAAGCACTGCTTTGCCATTGTTTCACTCTGGAAAAGACTTACCACACAAACCAGAATTTAATCGCTGTCCTTTTAGTTACCTTGGGTTACAAGACTCCATAAGAAAATCTCTGCTGTGAATAAAATCCAGTCCAGGATTGAACCTTACCCACCAGTTGTGTCTACTAGAGCTGTGGTGCTGGCGAATCTCCAATGTGTGATGCCTATACTGACTGAGACAAAGATTACCTGCCAATATTATGTGTCAATGCACCCCTGGCACACCAGTGCCCCCAGCACTCCAAATAATTCTCATGCAGTAGGCCTTGGGTGTGTCTTCCACAAAGACTCACAGACAACTGGTCAGATTGAACACCCACCTCCAATCTCTCCTGTCACTTCAGAGACAGTAGGTCCAGTGGCCTACTCTGCTAACAGTGCTGTGCAGGCTGCGGGGCAGGGAGGATGGAACCCTCTTAACTGGTTCTTTCCTCCTGCTGATTGTGGCCCCTCCCACCTAGGTGGGCACAGGATAACTCTTGCACATTTGCAAGTTCCAAGTAGCTTCTTGTAAATAGCACTGCACTGACTTTAAAGACTCCTGAGAACTACTCTGTCTGTTGTGACATGCTAGATTTGGGGAGCAGCTGGGACTGACTGAAGTGATCCTTCCTCTCACCTGACATGGCATTCCACACCTTTGCAGGCTTAGTGGGTCTCTCCTTCTCTTCCCCCAAGTTCTGGTGATTTCGGTATAGAAATTTTGTTCTTTAATTGTTGTTAATTCATTTCTTGTGGGGAAGGGGTAATGTTGGGGATTCTCTACTCCGCTACCTTAGTGATGTCACTCTAAGTCTGTAAGAGAGGTGGGTCACATGAAAATCCTGGCTTTCTGTATGGGGCTACTTTTGAATCATGGCTTAGGAAAGTGAAATCCAAGTAGAGTTTGACAGTTTTTCTAAGTAGGGGAGGGAGAGATTCTCAATTGCTTCTTAAATGTCCATGAACTATGTTTTAAATGGATTTCTTTACTAGGGAAGAATCAGCATTTGATATTCTCTATACTCTAATTCTACAATTCAAATCAATATATGAACAGGACCACTTGATAAAAATATCTCTGGAGAACTGTTCTTTAAGTATTTAGACTGATGATAGGAGCTACCAAACTTGCAAAACGTAATTTAAGAAACTTGAAAAAGAATATAAATCCAGCTGTTTTTCTCAATATCCAAGCAATGTGATTTTTCAGCAGATTACATTGGATAATTTTCCATTCAAATAATAGTAAACTCCCTTTTAATACAAGCCTATCTCCCATGTTTTAAATTTGAAAGGAAAAAGAAAAGGACTACCACTAAAAAAATGACAAAATGAACATCTGTAGAACATCCACAGGATAAAATTTGTTTCTGCAAGATGTCTGAAAAGTAAAACAAAGTTTTAAGATACAGTACTCTTTCCATTAATAAATTATCTATTAAATTAATAGGTTTCAAAGAATCAAAAGAAAGAATTACAAAAATTCTTATGACTTAAGAGAAAAAGGTCATTATTATCAAAGAACTGATTTAAGAAAGATCCACTGCTTGCCTCTCTTGCAAAAGCAGAAAAAACAAGGAATACATAAGTACACTTGGACAAAAATAACTAAAAGAGAGAACTGAAACACATCAAACAAGTAGCAGAGACACTGGTGAGCAGAGAAACTCAGGATAGCCATATAGAGAATGGAAGAAAATTCCTGGCCTCTGTGATCCCATTCCCCAAATGGGAATGGTAAGGACCCAGGAGGAATTTCTGCCTACAGGAGGAAGGTGAGGGAGCATGGCACCACAGCTGTGTGGTGCAAGTCACAGGGGAGTTGTGCTGCCCTTGAGAGACACATGCCTGGTTTGGCGTGTTGCTAGGAGCCCACACAACTGCAATGATTCAGTGAGGTAGTTCACATTGAGCCACTCCTAAACCCCTGGTCCCAAGCTGCTCAAGTGGTTGCAAACTGGGGGTCAGAACCAACACCTGAGTACACTTTGCTCTGGTGTCCAAGAGTCCGAGGGTTTCCACAGCCCAGAGGCACCATCATTATGCTGTTATTGTCTCCACATGACATTTGGCACCCTGGGAACAGAGACTCCAGTGCAGCAAGGGGCCACCTTCATGACAGAGAGGGTTGGTCATGTACTTTCCAGAGCCAGAAAGCCAACTTAGAGCCTTCTGCACTCCTGTGGCCCTGCACTTCTTGGTTAAGCACCCTTGCAACTCCCACAGCTGCACTGAATTGCCAGTGGACCAGTAAAGATCTGTGCATCCCAGCAGGAAGCATATGGAGGCTCACACACTTCTCTCAGGGGCACAGAATCTTGCTTGCACCACCAGTGAGCCCTCCCAGGGCTTCTGGACACAGCATCTCTCTGGGGAGCTCCGTCCTGCCCACAGCCCCAGTGATCTCATGTGGGAGAGCTCACAAAAGTTGAGGAACCTCAGAGGGACCCAGTACCTTTACTGGGGTCACAGAAGCCTGCCCATGACCACAGGAGCCTTGCCCAGAGTAGCCCATGTCAGCTGAGCAGCTGAAGGGAACACTAGCACCTCTCTTGTGAGTGGAAGGTCCTGCCCACAACTACAAAAACCTTACTCAGAGTTGCTTACTCTGGCTGAGGAGCTGTAGAAAGACTCACAATCTTTCTTGGGGATATAGGGTCCTACCCATGATCCCAGAGACCCTACCCATAATTACCCACTCTAGCAGAGTAGCTAGAGAGTAACCCGGCATTCCTCTTTGGGGTGAAGGGTCCCAGCCCAAACTACTAACACCTTGCCTAAAGTGGCACACTCAGACAATGGTGCTACAAAAGAGCAACCCAGTTTCCCTCTTGAGAGTGCACGGGCATAACCCCAAACCCCGAGAATACACCCAGAGTGGCCCACTGCAATGGTGAAACTACAGAGCACTCCAGCATCTGTGAAGGCACAGGGTCCCATCTACAGTCTCAGCAATCTTGTTCAGTGTCACCCACTTCAGCTGCAGAGAACCCCTATTGCTTCCTTTAGGCCCAGCCCAAAGCCCCATTCTAGCTGAGGAGCTGCTTAGTACCTCACTGCCTCACTCAGAAGTAAAAAGACATAATTTTGACCCCCTAGAAATCCTACTCAGGGTCACCCATTTAAGCTGAGAAGGTGCTGAAGAAGTCAAAAGACGTAATTTTGACCCCCTAGAAATCCTACTCAGGGTCACCCATTTAAGCTGAGAAGGTGCTGAGACCCCCCTCACCCACCAGTGCATATATAAAGGACATGGGATCCTGACCAGGGCACCAGTGAGCCAGAAGTCAAAAGACATAATTTTGACCCCCTAGAAATCCTACTCAGGGTCACCCATTTAAGCTGAGAAGGTGCTGAGACCCCCCCTCACCCACCAGTGCATATATAAAGGACATGGGATCCTGACCAGGGCACCAGTGAGCTTGCCCAGGTTCACTCACTTCAGCCAAGGATTGGCAGGGTACCCCCATGTTTATCCCAAGAGCTTGAGACCTTACCCCAACCTCAACAACACATTCCACTCTCACTCATTTCAGCAAGGAACTCCTGAGCACTCCAGCACCTAGGCCAATAGGCACTCACAGACAATTGCAACACTGAATATAGTTGAAGTAATCACAGAGACTGCATTACTGCATCTACCCAGAACCAAACCTAAATCTCCCTACCCAACTATATATATAAATATATACATACATACGTGTATATATATATATATAAATATATATATACGTCACTATAGAGCACATCTACAGGAGGGAGTCTCTCCCCTCTAAAGCTACTCCAGAGTATCAGAAGAAGTAACTGTTCCACCAGATACCCAGACATCCATGTAGGGATACAAGAAATATGAAGGGGGGGCCGGCCTGTGGCTCACTCGGTAGAGTGCGGTGCTGATAACACCAAGGCCACGGGTTCGGATCCCATATACGGATGGCCGGTTAGCTCACTGGGTGAGCGTGGTGCTGACAAGAAATATGAAGGGGGAAAAAAAAAGACACTTTGAAAGGAATACAATAATTCTCTACTAGCAGACCCCAAAGAAAAGGAAATCTATGAAATGCCTGAGAAGGAATTGCAAACAATAATTATAAGGAAACTCAGTGAGATGTAAGAAAACTCAGATTAAAAAAACAATGAATGAAAAAAAAGAATCAAGGATCTGAAGGAGGGATTCAACAAAGAGAAAGAGATGTTAAGAAAGACCCAAGCAGAACTCTTGGAAATGAAGAATTCATTAAACAAAATAAAGCATACAAATACGAGCTTATGCAACAGGCTAAAGCAAGCAGAAGAAAGACTAGATTAACTCAAAAACAGGTTTTTTGAAATAACTCAGGTGAACAAGAAAAATATGGAAAAGATTTTTAAAAATGAAGAAAGCCTAAAAGATCTATGGGACAACCTTAAGCATACAAATATCTGAATTATGGGTGATCTGAAAGGGGAGAAGAAAGGAAAAGGCATGGAAAATCTATTTATTGAAATAATAGCTGAAAAATTCCCAAGTATTAAGAGAGGTATGCACATCTAGATCCAACAGGCTCAAAGATCCCCAAACAGATTAAGCCAAAAATGTTCCTCTCTTAGACACACTTTAGTTAAGTTGTCAAAAGTCAAAGACAAGGAGAGAACTCTAAAAACAGCAAGAGGAAAATGTCAAGCCGCTTATAAGGGAATCCCCATTAAACTAACAGATTTTTCAGCATAACTCTTATGCGCCAGGAAAGAACAGGATGAAATACTCAAAGTACCAAAAGAAAAAGTTTGTCAGCCAAGACTACTACTACATGTTGCAGAGCTGTCCTTGAGAAATGAAGAAATAGCGTCTTTTCCAGACAAACAAAAACTGCAGGAACTCACCACCACAAGATCAGCCCTGATAAGAAATTCTCAAGGGAGTCCTACATTTGGAATCCACAGGATGACAATCAACATCTTTTTTTTTTTTCCTTTTTGTCTTTT
>NW_007736575.1:39652-40136 GCF_000696425.1 Galeopterus variegatus
GCCACCAGGCCAGCCCAACAATCAACATCTTGAATACACAAGAAAGAATAAAACCCACTAGTAGAACAGATACACAAACAGGAAAGAGAAAAACCGTATCTTATCACTACAAAAACTCAACAGCAAAGAAAAACAATAAAAGGGAAAGAAAGGAATAAAAAATATATAAAACGGGCATAAAAAATGAATAAAATAACAGGAGTAAGGCCATATCATTCAACAGCAACCCTGAATGTAAATGGATTGAATTCCTCATCTAAAAGATATAGACTGGCTAAATGGATTTAAACACTAGACCCAACTATATTCTGCCTACAAGAAACTCACTTCACCTATAAAGACACACACTGACGAATAGTGAAGAGATGGAAAAAGATATGCCGAAAAAAGAGCAGGAGTATTGTTATTTATATTGGATAAAACAGACTTTAAACCAAAAACTATAAAAAGAGAGAATGAAGGTCATTATATAATGATAAAGGGA
>NW_007736575.1:40355-41996 GCF_000696425.1 Galeopterus variegatus
AGACTTTAAACCAAAAACTATAAAAAGAGAGAATGAAGGTCATTATATAATGATAAAGGGACTAATTCAGCAAGAGAATATAACAATCATAAATATATATGCACCCAACAATGGAGCACCCAGAAATATAAAGCAGATATTATTGGTTCTAAAGGGAGAGACAGACCCTAATACAGTAGTAATTGGGACTTTGCCACCCCACTCTCAGCACTGAACAGATCATCTAGACAAAAAATCAGCAGAGAAACACAGGATTTAAACTACACTTTAGATGAATTGGACTTGACACACATTTACACAACAATTCATCCAACAACTACAGAATATACATTCTTCTTATTAGCACATGGAACATTATACAGGATAGACTACATGTTAGGCCATAGGCCAAGTCTCAAAACATTTAAAAGAAAAAATCATATTAAGTATCTTTTCAGATCATAGCAGAGTAAAAACTAGAAATCAATAATAAGTGAAACTTTGGAAACTATAAAATCCCATAGAAATTAACATGCTCCTGAATGACCAATGGGTCAAAGAAGAAACTATGCAGAAAATCACAGAATTTCCTGAAACAAATGAAAATAAAACACATCATATCAAAACCTATAAGACATTGCAAAATCAGTACTAAGAAGACTAAGTTACTTGCAATAACTGCTTCCATCAAAAAAATAGAAAGCCTTCAAATAAATAACCTAACACTACACCTCAAGAAGTAGAAAAACAAGAACAATCCAACCCCAAAATTAGTAGATGAAAAATAAATAAATAAATAAAGATTAGAGTAGAACTATATGAAATAGAAACAAACAAACAAAAAAGATACAAAAGACTGATGAACCAAAAGGTTGGTTTTTTGAGAACACAAACTTGACAAACCATTAGCTAGACTAAGAAAAGAGAGAAGACCTAAAGAACACAAATCAGAAATGAAAAAGGAGACATTACAACTGATACCACAGAAATACAAAGTCATTTGAGAATGTTATGAACAACAATACACCAACAAATAGGAAAATGTAGAGGAAATGGATAAATTTCTGTATACGTACCATCTACCAAGACTGAACCAAGAAGAAACAGAAAACATGAACAGACCAATAACAAGCAATGAGATTGAATCAGTAACCAACAGCCTCCCAACAAGGTAAAGCCCAGGACTCTATGGATTCACTGCTTAATTCTACCAAACTTTTAAAGAAGAATTAATACCAATTCTTTTTAAACTATTCCAAAATATCAAAGCAGAAGCCATTCTTCCAAACTAATTCTATAAGGCCAGTATCTCCCTGATACCAAAATCAGACAAGAACACAATAAAACAAGAAAACTTCAGGCCAATATCCTTTATGAACATAGATGCAAAAATTCTCAGCAAAATAGCAGCAAACAGAATTCAACAGCACATCAAAAAGATTACACACAATGATGAAGTGGGATTCATCCCAGGGACACAAGGATAGTTCAACATCAGCTAATCAATACATGTGATATGCCACATCAACAAAAAATAGGACAAAAACCACATGATCATCTCAATAGATGCAAAAAAAGCATTTGACAAAATTCAACATCCCCCTGGGGCCGGCCTGGTGGCGCACTGGATAGTGCGCCGCTTGGGAAGCGCGGCGGCGCTCC
>NW_007736575.1:42693-49523 GCF_000696425.1 Galeopterus variegatus
ACTGAGGGTTGCGATCCGTTACCGGACACGGAAAAAAGACAAAAGACAAAAAAAAAAAAAATTCAACATCCCCCATGCTAAAGACTCTCAACACTTTAGGTATAGAAGGAAAGTTCTCATCAAAACAAAAGCCACATCTGGCAAACCCATAGCTAACATCATCCCGAATGGGGAAAACTTGAGAGCTTTTCCCCTAAGAACAGTAATACGACAAAGATGCCCACTCTTACCACTCCTATGTAACACAGTACTGGAAGTTCAAGCCACAGCAATTAGGCAAGAGAAAGAAATAAAGGGCATCCAAATTGGAAAAGACAAAGTCAAACTGTCCCTGTTTGCAGATGACATGATCTTGCATGTAGAAAAACCTAAAGACTCCACCAAAAAACTCTTAGAACTGATAAATGAATTCAGTAAAGTTGTAGGATACAAAATCAATATACAAAAATCAGTAGTGTTTCTATACACCAACAACAAATTAGCAGAAAAAGAAATCAAGCCCATTTACAACAGCTACCAAAAAAAAAAAAAAATCTAGGAATAAATTTAACCAAGGTGGTGAAAGATCTCCACAAGGAAAACTACAAAACATGGATGAAAGAAATTAAAGAGGACACAGAAAAATGGAGACATTCCATGTTCATGAATTGGAAGAATTAATGTTGTGAAAATGTCCATGCTACTCAAAGCGATCAACAGATTCAATGCCATCCTCATCAAAATACCAACATTCTTCACAGAAATAGAAAAAACAATCCTTACATTCGTATGGAACCACAAAAGACTCCAAATAGCTGAAGCAATTCTGAGCAAAAAGAATAAAGCTGGATGTTGGGTCTGCTGCTGGCCGACCCGAAGAGCCCTAGAAAAAACGCCTCCTTATCAGTCTTTCCCTTGGTGGGCAAGCGAATTGCCTGGATTCCTCTTTCCCTCCGGTCCCTGTTGAGAGGAGATGGGGGAAGAGAGCTGTGAAGAGAGGTGAGCACAGCTGCTGGCCCCAACCAGCCCATTAAAGGACACTCAGATGTGGCGGGGGTTCTGTCGAGCAGTTCCGTTTATTATCACACAAGCACTTGCTTTTAAAGGCATATGGGGAAGGGAGGTTTTTTACATCCTCCAATCAGCTTAAAGGCTATGAGAGCATGCATCCTGTCTCAATGCCTAGCTATTGCAATCACACAGTGTTCATGAGTGCGGAAGCGAGTATTTGGCCAATAAGGGCTAAGGCAAGGTTCCCGCAGACACTTCCACCCTACTTCCTCCCGGTGCCGTCTTAGGCTGCCACATTAATACGCCCTTGTGGGCCCATAATGGTGCCGCTTGTAATGTCACTTAAGGTGGTGTTAGTTTTTAAGGCCCGACAGCTGGAGGCATTATATGATCTGACTTCAAAATATACTACAAAGCTATAATAATGAAAACATGGTTACGGCGTAAAAACAGACATATGGACCAATAGAAGAGAATGAAGAACCCTTAAATTAATCCATGACGACTGAGCAAAGCCTTTATGAATAAGACCTCAAAAGCACAGGCAACAAAAGAAAAAAGAAATGGGATTTTATTTAACTAAAACCTTCTGTATATCAAAGGATACAATCAACAAAGAACCTAAAGAATGAGAGAAAATATTTGCAATCCATGCATCCAACAAGGGATTAATATCCAGAATATACAAGAAACTGTAACAGCTCAATAGTTAAAAAAAAAAAAAAGAAAAATATCCAATTAAAAAATGGGCAAAGGGGTAAAATAGACATTTCTCTAAAGACATATGAATAACCAACAGGTACATGAAAAAATGCTCAGCATCACTAATCAGAGAAATGCAAATCAAACCCACACTGAAATATTATCTCACCCCAGTTAGACTGGCTACTATGAAAAAGAAAGAAAATAACAAATGCTGGCAAAGATGCCAAGAAAGGGAAATCCTTATAAAGGGGTGGGATTGTAAATTAGTACAGCTATTATGGAAAACAGTATGGAGTTTTCTCAAACAACTACAGATGGAATTGCCATACGATCCAGCAATTCCACTACTGGGAATTGCTACCAAAGGAATGGAAATCATCATGTCGAAGGGATACCTGCACTCCCATGTTTACTGCAGCTTTATTAAAAATATTCAAGATATGGAACCAACCTAAATGTCCATCAACAGATGATTGGATAAGGAAAATGTGGTATATATATACAATGGAATACTACTCAGCCATAAAAAAGAATGAAATTCTGCCATTCGCAGCAGCATGGATGAGCTTATGTTAAATGAGACAGAGAAAGAGAAATACTACATGTTCTTACTCATAAGTGTGAACTAAAATAAATAAGTAAATAAATGAATGAATAAACAAACAGAAACAATAATAGTAAGTTGAGCTTTCAGGAGAGAACAGAACCATGGTTACTAAAGGTAGTGAAGGGGAATGGGGATAGTGAGAGGCTGGTTAATGGACAGAAAAAAGCTAGCAAGAAAAATAAGTTCTATTGGTGTAGTTGAGCTAGGCATTTATAATTAACAATAATTTACTGCATGTTATCAATGGCTAGGAGAGAGATCAAATGTCCTCATCACAAAGTAATGATTAAGTTCTGCAATGATGACTATGCTAATTACCCTGATTTGATCATCACACATTGTGTACATGTATAACACATATAACTCTGTACCCCACAGATATGCATGATTAATATGTTTCAATTTTAAAAAAAGAAGTAGATTTAATGTGTATTGCCAGTTTATATAGAAATATAGGAAGCAGGCTGGCTGGTTAGCTCAGTTGGTTAGAGCACAGTGCTGTAACACCAAGGTCAAAGGATCAGATTCCCTGCTGGGCAGGTGCCAAAAAAAAAAAAAAAAAAATTAAAGGGAAGCAAATTTCAATTTTATATTAGGAAGTATTTTTTAAAGTATTGCAACTGTTCAATTAATGGAGTATATTGTCTTGAAATCCTATACTCCACACTACTGGATGTTTTTTAATCTAGGCTCAGAAGATTCTCTATCCCATATGGTACAAAAATATCTGTACATTAAGTAAGAAATTGTATGAGATGACTAATAAAATTCAATTAATTCAAGATTCTTTTAGCTATCTAAATCACACTCTTTTAGTGTACAGATGCTTTAAATAATTAATTAATTAGTTTCAGATGTGTCCTACAAAGATGCCAAAAAAGAAAAGAAGCAATTTTCCAAAGTAATATTGTCTTTATTGCTACATGGTGTTCCCCATTAGCAATGCTAGGTGCAAGATGACACTAAAAAATGATGGGATCTAAGTTTTAAGTCCTTGTCCCAAACCCCTAACTAAGTATTTAAAGGAATGTATGTCCATCTTCTTAAGAAACTAAATTTAGTATGAAGTTACATTATGCAAATTTTAAAATGTCCTTTTTCACAAAAGTCAAAGAAAGCCTTATTTTCCAAAGCTGTGACTGTAGAGGAAGCATAGACGTATCTCAGATACTTCACATTTACCAAGAAAAAAAAAGCCTTTCCTAAAGAAGATTCAGAAAAGACTGAACTGTTTGACAGAATACCTGAACTGACTAAAAGAAAACATGGTAAAGAGCCTTAGTAACCAAAGCAAATTTAAGAAATTGCATCAAACAGTAGTTCCTCATATACAAGAACTTGTATTTGGAAAAAAGAGAGAAATAACGATTTTTGAGGGTGTGGGTAAATAAGCACTTTCATATATTGCTAGTGGGAATGTTGAGCTGAAGGTAACTTGGTTATATTTATTTTTTAAAACTACAAAGGCACATATTTGACCTGAAATTCTACTTCTAGGAATTCATCTTATAGATATACTTTTACATGTGTAAATAACAAATGTAAAAGGGTCATTCACTGTGGTGTTTGGTAGCTGTAAAATTATTTTTAAATTTCAAAAATAATTTAAAATTCCATCAACCTAAAACTAATTAAATAAAGAAACACCACATAGCCATGAGCGATAATGAGGAAATTCTTTATGTACTCACATGGCAAATTTTCCAAAATACACAGTTTAACGAAAAAAGCAAGATGCAGAAAAGTATGAATTGTATGTTCCTATTGGTATAAAATACAAAAAAGAAAAACAAAAAAAGAATGTATACACTTACTTCTAATAAGCATAACCTAACCATTTTTGGAAAGAAAAAACTAACAATGTATGCTTCCACAGAGGTAAAATGGCTGCACAGGGCAGTAGAATGGGAGGGAGACTTTTCACTGAATACACATTTGAATCTTCTAAAATGTAAATTTAGTAATGTATTTCCTATACAAATAAAAAAACCTTAATATTAGAAAAATAAATATTAACCATTTCTTTTTACAATACCTTGTATGCTTATGGAAGTGAGAAAATACCACCTGTAAGAGAAATTCCTAAAGAAATAGGTATAAAATATATAAAAATAACAAAAACAAGAAAAATCCAGAAATAGCACCACCTAAGACAAAAATATTACCCATGTGAAGATCTAAAGCTTGCAAATTCATTCATTTCCAAAATTTAACAATAATTAAAGAACCAAGTGATGGCAGTAACTGACCAGGATAAGTAAAGCTTTGAAACATCAAAGTCTTGTGAAAATTACAGAAATGAGCCCTCAAATTGTTTGTCAATGACATAATGTCTGGAAAGCCATTCAAATATAAATCCAGCATTCTAAAATATCTCTCATTAAAGAAAGAATTACTAATTTACATTACTTATTTTGTGTTCTAGTTACTTCATATTCATCTGACCAATAAAAAGATTCTATATCATAACCAAATGTACATAAAAGCACAAGCCAAAAAGGGGATTTAACATTTTTCTTACTTCAGGGAGGAGTAAACACAAACTTTTAGATTTGGGAAGTTCAAGGAAGTTCTTCTCCCAAAAGAAGGGGGGATGGGATTAAATAATGGGCAAACAAAAGTATAAGATCAAGACAGAATATATCTAATTGGCTAATTTAAAATATTAATTCTTGGCCCTCTGATAGGATGTCAAAAGTCATATCATAATAAGTGTGTTACCAGTTATCATGAAACAAACAGCTCAACAAGTGAATGTGTTTTGAACTTAAAATTTCTTGTATACAAAAGCTGATTTTATACTGGTAAGTAGAACATGGAGAATTTACTACATGAAAGAGGACAGGAGGTACTGAAATCACACTCACCAACAAGTATACTGTTGATATAAACTGGCTGTATAAAGTGACTGAGCAATGCTCCCTGTACACCAAGCACTTCCCATCTTGTCAATTTGTCACTTGAGGACATACTGCTTACTCTGTTAACATCTGCAGGACAGTAAACAGTCAGATAAATTTTGCCTTCAACAGCCACATGGAGACTCAGTTCTTCATTGGCTTCAAATGCAGATATAGAACGTGGATTAAGACGTCTAGAGAAAGAAAAGTAAGTTTCTTCTTTTAAAACACAAAGTTGACAAAGTAAAATCTACATGTACCTAAGAATTGTTCTCACATGTTTAATTTCCCAGTATACATTTAATTCCAGTAGCAGATGCAGATGCAAACACAAAAACATAGAAATGGAGTGACTTTATTCCATAAGATTCATACAAAACAGAAATGAACCATATTTACAGCTTCCAGCATAGATACTCTTCATATTATCATCATTCTTTATGTCCCTTAAAATCAAATGAAAAACTAATTTTTGCCACTATCATAGTTTGTGAGTTATTTCCTTTCTCTGCAGAAAAATTTTTAAAAACTACAAAATGAGGGAATGAAAAACAAAACTGACAATTTTTATTCAAGATTCATCTCCTATGAAATATGTTAAAACAATAAAATCTAAAATTATTTTTCTTGATGTTTCTCTCTATGCAACACTGCCCTTACTTTCAAAGGTGTTACTAGAAGGATTTTTATCAAAATATTACTCATGGTATGTCTAGATGGTCAGACTTGAGGTAAATTTTACTTTCTTCTTTGTGCTTATCAGCACTGTTTAAATTTTATCCTACCTGATGCTATCCATTCATCAAAGCAACGAAGTTTTGGCCATAAATTGGAGTTAAGTTTTTCTTAACTCCGGTATTTATATGTGAATAGTGTATAAATCTGTAGTTCCCTAAAGTTTGTGAAGTCTTAAAAGTAGAAAGGAGTAGAAGATTTTCAACAGCACAGCAAAGAAAGTGGTGAAGGACATGGAACTTTTAAGAAGCAGTAATAACAGACCAGGTTGAGGGGAGGGAGAAAGGATTTGTGACCTCCCGCAGGCCACAAGTTAACAACTCAAGCCTGGAGACAGAATATGAGTACTTTTAAGAAGCAGTAATAACAGACCAGGTTGAGGGGAGGGAGAAGGGATTTGTGACCTCCCGCAGGCCACAAGTTAACAACTCAAGCCTGGAGACAGAATATGAGTAGACATGAATTTACTTGTTCTATTTGCTATAGAGATTCAGAATATGTAGCATGGCCATCTACTTGCTTTTAAAAACAACTTGCATAATACTTACAACTGTGACTTAATCTGGGCTGATCCCTTAGGCAATTGGTTCATAAAGAGGTAAATGTTGATATTCTGCTTCAGAGTGAGTAAATCAGAAGCTGGTTCTGTACAGAATATTGATTTTTCCATCACAGCAGGATTTTTGCTATAGAAGAGTAGAAGCTGTCTATAAAAGTACCTAAAATAAATGTTATAACTTTGTCAAACAGTAACATTTATAAAACATGTATCTTAATGAGTATCATATCCATGAGTCATGAGCAATGTTCCTATACATCAAAAGTTTTGATATAAGGGGCCAGCCCGGTGGCGCACTGGATAGTGCGCCGCTTGGGAAGCGCGGTGGCGCTCC
>NW_007736575.1:50909-54067 GCF_000696425.1 Galeopterus variegatus
TAAGATGTACTCTACTCAGTCCCACCATCAAGAAAATGTAATAAAAAAAATTAAGCACCAACATAACAATGCCAAGTGTGGAAAGAAAGAAACATAAAAGAGATAGCTTTAAAGGGGCCAAATAGTTTCATAAGCACCAATGGGGATGGGAGGACAGCAAGTTGCAGTACCCTCATGAACTACTCCAATAACTTTTCTTTTAAGATTATAGGATTCTTTCCTTATTTTTAAAGGTACTGACTTACATTCTTCAGGTAAAATATGTCGAAATTTGTTTTAAAATACTCCAGCAAAGAAAACACCAACAACAAAAAGTGTGAATGCACAAATTAAACAAGAACAGCAGAATGCTGGTAACTGTTAAGTTGGATGAAGAAATGTATTATCCTATTCTCACTTGCATGTGTTTGAAAATTTACGGGCCGGCCCGGTGGCGCACTGGATAGTGCGCCGCTTGGGAAGCGCGGCGGCGCNCGGTCCGGTACGGGGGCAACACTGAGGGTTGCGATCCGTTGCCGGACACGGAAGAAAAAAAGACAAAAGACAAAAAAAAAAAAAAAAAGAAAAGAAAATTTCCATATTAAAAAATGTGATAAAAAGCTCAATGGCTTAGAGAACCAAAAGCTCTCATGTGTTCTCCAATGAGTAAACCAAAGGTAATGCTCATTCCCACTTCTCACGTTTTCATATGAAGGGACTTCCAAAGAGTAACATTCCTGGGCCTTGCTCTACCTGCAATTTGCTACTCTTGTAAGAGGCATAATAACCCATGATGAGTTTGGAAAAATAAATCAGGCATGCTCGCCTCAGTCCCTTTTTCTCTTTCTCTTTGAGATCTGCCATTCTGAAGAATACCTTATCTACACTACTCTATGGTAAACTTTGTGTGGACTTCATGAAGACCTGTTGGTTTCTGGTGCTGCCCTTGGATAAATATGGCCGATTCAGGGGTGAAATAAGACCAAGCCTGCTTCATGAAGATCTAAAGCTATACATTCCAATAAACATTAGTCAGGAAAAAAAAATGGCATTTTTATCTTTAAAAATATTGTAGGACTCTTAAAACTGAGTTCACAAAGTCTTAATGGAAACAACTAAAATTGATAGACTAGATAGACATTGCAGTTACTATGATAAGTTTTCCAAAGGTGACATTAAAATATTCAGATGACTTAGATAAGAGACTGTTACCTCCTTGTTTCAATGATCAATAATTTCTATTTGTAAATAAAGGTATTTATATGTGGTTGCTTTGGGCTGAGAGCATTAATATTTGATGGCATTGTGATATATCTGTTACCTTACCTAAGGAGAGATCTTCTTGCTGTAACAACAGCATGAGTGTCATGCAACACTCTTCCATTTGGCTTAATGCATTGGCTGTAATTGTATTCACCTGTGCCTACAGCTACCACTTCATGTTGTCCAGCTGAAAGGAAAAAGTAAACAGTAGCAGATTATTTTAACTTCCCTCTTCGCTATGTTCAACCCCTAACACTATCTCATCTTTTTTAATTTGTAAAATATATTGGCCAAAAAGATGTAAAAATAATTCCACAGTTTCAAATATGAGTCTTCTAAAAAGCAAAATTTAAAAAGTAGTATCTCAATTAAAAGGGCAGATGTTTTATAGTATGATACTTCATCTACATTTTACCACAATCAACAGAGTCACCAAATATCCGTGGCTTTCAAATATGCATCTATTTCGTCTACATCTAGAATTATCTGACCTTCTAAGAGACTTCATTTGCCATTACACTGTCTTAAACTAATTGTCTAAATATAATGCCTCTCATTTTGTCTTAACTCAAACTCTTTATAAGCCAAACTTTAGTTTCCTTCTCTAACTACTGAAACTGAATTTTTGTTTTTTTCCTTTTTGTCTTTTTTCGTGACCGGCAACGGATCACAACCCTCAGTGTCGTGCCCGCACCTCGCTCAGCCAGTGAGCGGCCGGTCTGTATGTGGGATCCGACCCCTGGGCGGGAGCGCCGCCACACCCCCAAGCGGCGCACTGTAGCAGTGCGCCACCAGGCCGGCCCTGAAACTGAATTTTTGAAGAAACAAGAACTTTATGCTTTTCCCAGCAGTTCTGTTCCATTCACATTTTGCTGTGCACTACTTGAACTTTCCTTGAAACTCTATGCTCTGAAAATATGCAATTCAAATCGGCAATCTTTTTTCCTCTCACATTCTAACTATGAAGCCTTTACATAGCCTAGTAACTAGCTCACTGCTTTTATTCCCTATAAATATTCCCCTCTGAATATCTTCCTTATTCTATTTTTCACTTCTGTGTTAATGATTTTAGAAAATCTCTACTCTTAGTCTTTCAAAAAAAGTTCAGTTTCACACCTGCAACTACCTAAAAGACTTTCACTAATTCAAAAAAATTGCTGAGGTCCTATCACATACCAGGCAATGATGTAGATGCTAGGAATAAAATGTTGAGCAAGACATGCCGTTGCAGGAGAGCTTCTAATAGAAGAGACAGAAAAAAAGACTAAATGAACCCCAAATTGTGGTAAGTGCTTTCAAGGAAACAAATATGGGGCTGATGTGAAAAATAATGAGAGGAAAGGTTACCTCATGTAGACTAGTTACAGAATCCCTCCCTACAAAGCTGAAATTTAAGCTTCAGCATGAGGAACAAGCAGTACGAAAAGTTAGGAAAAGAAATATCATGTGCACACCACCCAGGGCAAAGAGTGAAGACCAGTGTTGATGTTCCAGTAAGTAGGGTAGTAAAGGGAGTGGCATAAGGTTAGAGAAAGAGGCATTATATACCATGCTAAAGAGTTTGCGGATTTTACCCAAAAGCTATGGGGAAGCTACTAAAGGTAAGGGAGCAAAAACCATCTTGGGTTACATTTTAAAATCACTCCTTTCTGCACAGAAAAGTAAACAATCAACAAAATGAAAAGGCAACCGATGAGTGGAAGAAAATATTTCCAAATGATATATCTAAAAAGGGCTTAATATTCAAGATATATAAGTAACTTCTACAACTCTACAATAGAAAAACAAATAATTTGATTAAAAAATGGGCAAAGGACCTGAATAAACATTTTTCCAAAGAAGACAGACAAACAGCTATATAAAAAGGTGCTCAATATCACTAGTCATCAAAGAAATGCAGATCAGATCAAAACCAC
>NW_007736575.1:54441-62732 GCF_000696425.1 Galeopterus variegatus
ATCTTGGGTTACATTTTAAAATCACTCCTTTCTGCACAGAAAAGTAAACAATCAACAAAATAAAAAGGCAACCGATGAGTGGAAGAAAATATTTCCAAATGATATATCTAAAAAGGGCTTAATATTCAAGATATAAAAGTAACTCCTACAACTCTACAATAGAAAAACAAATAATTTGATTAAAAAATGGGCAAAGGACCTGAATAAACATTTTTCCAAAGAAGACAGACAAACAGGTATATAAAAAGGTGCTCAATATCACTAGTCATCAAAGAAATGCAGATCAGATCAAAACCACAACAAGATACCCTCGCACCTGTTAGAATGGCTATTAACAAAAAAGTCAAAACATAAGTTTTGGCAAGGATATGGGTTCAGGGACACCTGAGCACAGGCTCCATCTGCACTCCTAGAATACGGATGTTACCCTGTGAATGCGGAATTTGACTCAATAACCAGGTTTATAAACCTCCTGTTAAATGGAATGATACAGTATCAGTGTAAGTTTTGGAATGGTGATATAAGCTCTGAGTTATAAAGGGCAATAGTGTAGCCAAAAACTCAGCTTCTTTTCTCAACTCTGAACTCAACCTGCAATGCCTCAGGGAGATACTTGAGTTAGATAATGCAGGAAAAAGAGGAGTAACCAAAAGAAGAAATTCATCAAGATGTGAGAGGGAATGAAATCAGAATTTAAGTAAAAGAATTAGCCTGTAAGAGGAGAAATCCTTACTCTACTGTCAAGTAAAGAAGATGGATATAGGAAAGTTACAAGGGTACTTCAAAAAGTTCACGGAAAGATTTGTATTACCTTTTAAATCTATTTTTCCACGAACTTTTTGAGTACTCACACATAGATTTAGTGGCAGGGGAGAGAAGGACACTTGAAATTGACAGCTTCTTACAGACCCAGTTAAAAATGATGAGGCAAGGTTTTTAAGAATATATTTTAAATATGTACTGATTGTGTGAGTTACTCTAGGGATGCTCATTTGATTTCACTCAGGCTTTCCCATCCCTCATTCATATTTCATATTTTCTTAAACCACATTTATTATTCTCACCCATGCTCTTTTCCACCCAGCTTCACACCAGCTTCTGGATTCCTTGTATACATGGAAACATTACTCTTCCATGTAAACCTGATACGGTGCTATTATTTTTTATTCATCTCACTTCATCTATCATTTATTGTCACCTTCATCTTATCGCATCAATTTTTTTTTATAATATATTTTCCCTTCCTGTTCATGTCCACCTTAGCTCTAGTGTAGGTACTCCATCACAGCCACTTAAAGTTGTAGCTCCTTATTTCAGGCTCAACCGTGTAATCTTTTAAAAAAATTATTTGTCGGTTACTCATTAAACGTTAATTTATCTCAATCATCACAAATACAATTTATTAAGTTTTTACTAAATGTCAATTACTGTGCTAAATACCTTATTTATAATTATTATATCTAATCCTAACAACCCTATGAGGTGGGAGTTATTATTTCTATTATCTCTATTTTTAAGAAATGAGAAAATTGGAGCATAGAGCTGCTTGCCCAAAGTAATTTAAGAAGCAGAGCTCAATCTGATGCTAATGCTCCCAATAATTACAGCACATTGTTTACCTTTGTTCAAAATCTTTTTTCATAACCACAGCTTATTATAGATCTTATTAAATCTAACTTGACTATCTTTCAGACCACTCCATAAGCTGGCACCACCTTATCACTTTATATTTTGTATTACTTCTCTACATATACTATTCTGCACTAGCAATAAATTTATCTCCTCATCCTATAAACAGTTTTCCCTCTGCAGCTTTCTTCTCTCATGCCTTTATCTCTCTACAAATGTCTTCCTTTCTTCTATTTATCTAAACCTTATCAACCTTTAAAGTTTCAGCTTAAGTCTTGCCTGTTCTAAAAGATGTTAACCCTATCATTTTTCTCCTATCTATGAAGTCTCACACATTTTTGCATTACAGAAAACAACTTTTAATTTGTATCATCTTAGACTTTCAATATAGATGCCTTCTGTTCCCATCTAAAACTCCTTAAGAACAAGAACCAAACCTCAAATTGTTTTTATATCATCTATAATATCTAATTAGAAGATGAGTATAAAACACACTTTTAATTAATTATCAACCCAGAACATCAAAGGGTAAAGAAAATTTAAAAATATAGACTAAATTGCAACATTATAATGTCCACAAGAACATGATTTCTCACATTTTAATCTTTTTTTACTTGAAAATGAAGAAAAGATGGAAATTTTTGTAGCCCTTTTCTCAATGTCTGTTATAATAAGGATCAGATTTAGAGACAGTCGTAGTTCCAGATGGGTTAAGATTTAAAATTAAGGGTTAAGGTTAAGGCCTTTTTTTACCATTCTGCAGTTCTCTACTTGTTCCTGAAGTATACTTTATCATTACCTTTGAGAACCTTTGTGTTTAATGACCCAAACCCACTAGAAAAGGCCACTTCAAATTAATGCAACACCATTGTCAGCAGTGCAAAAATAGTTAACTAAAATATTACTATAGTACACTTCAGATCATTAAGATAACAGTTTTTCTACAAACTAACACATCCCAAATTATGGGACTTACCTCTTTCAATTATAAAAGCAGCCAATGAACTGATACATTTCAGATACTGTGATTGATTACAAATCAGTTGATTAAATGTTTCTTTAACAATTTGTGAAATCTTTGCATACTGAATATATCTCCCTTCTAGAAAAAACAAATCAACAGCAATATGAATTTGAAGAACATTGTTTTCTCCCAGAAATGTATTATTCTTACTACAACCTTACAAATTAGTTAATCATTTATAGACATATGTAAGCAAATTTATAATTTATGTTGTATTGAGATTTTAAAGTATTTGATTCTAAAAGGACACAAGTTATTAAGCTTTTTAGGTGTCTTCTTATGAAAAGATTTGTGATATTACATACTAGAGGACTATTGATTTATATTTGTAGAATTTAGTCTGACAGGATATTAAAAGGCATATGGAACACAACACAATTCTTTGTTGTATGGAACTGTCCCACACATTACAATATAACCAACATCTCAAAGAATGCCAGCAGTCCTCCCCAACCATTACAGCAATTAAAATATACTCCCTTACTATTTGCCCCACTGAAAACCACTGCAAATACTAAGCATTAGACTTTTGATATAGTTCTATGTTCCCACTAAAAAGTCTCAAACTTGAAAGAAGATTAAGATAGTTCTAAGTTACTAGGCTTACCGTAACTAGTATTGCTTCAAGAATATACATCAAAAGTTAATCATGGATTTTTTTAAAAAAACATAACAGAGCTTGAGATTCTGGGGTAGGACCCTGGCAATCTGTTGCTTTGTATATATGATTGTGTATCCCTAGTGAAGAATCATTGCTCTAGAGAATAAGAGGTTGCAGAATCACTTTAATACAGTGTTCCTGAAAGTCTGACTGCAAACCATTGATGGTTACTGATATTTCGTGGTGGTTCCCAGCAGTTATCAAGTGATTCACAGTCCATTTAATATTTTGAGTAGGGCTGGCCAGTTAGGCTCAGTTGGATAGAGCATGGTGCTATAACACCATGGTCAAGAGTTTGGAACCCCTTACTGGCCAATCACCAAAAAATACACACACACACACACACACACATATGTATATATATTTTTTCAGAGAAAAAAATGAAACAATTTTGTTTTCATGCATTACATATATATGAAATGCATACCTGAATATGATTTTTACAGATAATTCTTTTTACCTGATTGATAGTCACTACATTCTAAAAGGCACACAAATGCTAAAACTACAGCATCAGCAGTCCTAGCTAACATTCTGCTTACTGTATATGACTCATTTCTTACATGTTCTTGCTAATATTAGTTAAGCTTGTATTTTTCTTTGTTAATATTATTAATACTCTCTTCTTAGCAAAAAGAGGTACATTCATATTACCAAAAAGAGTGGAAGAACAGCCAAAAGTTAATCACAAAATGAAACTCTGAGAGAAAGAATGAACACTGGGTCTGTTTATCACCAAAAATTCATGATACAGATGAAGCAGTTTCATTTAATGATTTTTTTAATCTTTTTTTTTTTTTTTTTTACTATAACAAGGTATACATTTGGATGCAACCACTATTACCAGTTTCATATAGCTATTTTGAGAAAATCTATAAATATAAACATACATCACTTTAAAAAATAAAAACAGGGGCATGGTTAACCCCACTTTCTGCATTAATATGGTCTTGTACATCAAAGGCAGACATTAGTGCTATTTCATTCTTTTTAATGTCTCCACAGAATGAATTTATTTAATTATGATCTAAATAGTTAGCAATTATTTTGTGTTAATGTATAAAATAGAAAAGTACACTGTAATTAGTACTGACACAACCAGCACTATGTGTGTCACAAGTAAAACGTTTTGTTGTGCATTAAAAATATCATAAAGAACATTTAGGAATCAACAATATACTGACATACATCTGAATCCTAATTCAGTACTGACAGAAAAAATAAATGCTGTGAATATAATCAAATCTTGTATTTACTAAATGTATTGCTAAATTACTAAATGTATCTCTTCTTAGCATGTTTGTAAAGAAATGAAAAGCAATTAAAATACTGTTGTCCTTATACATGTGTGCTGGCTATTGAGGGAATAAAAGTTTCACAAATTATTGGAAATAAAGGCTAAGATAAAAACATGACAAGTATAATGCCATTAACACCATTTCTTTGATTTCAACTTGCTAATATCAAGTGATACTTAGTATCATGAGTAACCTGAACCTATCTTCAGAGCCAAAATATCACTATTTATAATAAAGATATGATCCAGTTTGAAACATATAGCAAAGTAGACAGGCTGTGAAATAGTGACTACCTCTATAACTGGCTCATCAGAAGGTGTTCAGAAGATTTTTGTGGGTCTCTAATCTTTTTTCTCTGAAAGTTATAATATCCAAGTCCTGTTTTTTACCCATAAATTCAAAGGATGTTGTTTGGTTCTCTCTTTTCTGACTGACACTTGACTCCTGACCTGAGCCTACCAAACCTGACTCTACTCTTGTATTTTTTTAAACTACATATTCTTTCTTCCTCATAGTTTATTATCTGTTTTCCCAGGAAAAGAGCAATCTATGTTATTTGCCCATCCTTTAACTCAGATTTTATCCCATTATTCATTAAAAATGTCCAGAGAAGTTGAAAGGAAAGACAAGAGCCTCTTCCCATATTAAGAGATCACTACCGGAAAAGTGATTCCTAATGGCTGTTCATAAATTCTTATGACTGTTAGGTCAGGTAACTATATTTAACTATTGGTGGATTTTGTCTTTTAAATGTTCCTATTTTCCCTTAGTCTGGTCCTTTTACTTCATGCACACTAATGTACAAGGCCATTTTCTCTTAGAGACACAATAAAAGACTAGGCATAAAACTTTCCAAATTCTAACTTTCATCTCGAAAACGAAAAAGAAGAAAGGCTCCTTCTTAATTTTAATTTTACAAATACTTTAAACTTTAAAGTCTGAAGTGTGCCTACTATGTAGTCAACATAGAAATTAAGAACAATTCCTGCCTTTTAGGAGATACATAATCTAACAGGAAAAGTACATAATAACTACCACACAATGTTGAATGTGATGAAATGTTATAATAAAATAATAGTAGTTACTATTTAGTCAGCATCTACTGTGTGCCAGGCACTGATCTAAGTATTTTACATGTATGAATTAATTTAATCTTAACAATAATCCCATGAGGTAATTACTGTAATGGCCATTTTACAGATGAGGAAATTAAGGTGCACAGAAAAGTAACTGGTCATAGGTCACACAACCAGTAACTTCGACTGAAGTTGTAGCTTTCCTGAGCTTAAATGACAAATAACTGCCATTAAAAGAGTGTGAATGGACTGATTTAAAATGAATGCACCAAAAGACCACCAAACACCAGAAAGCCATCAGTTTTCATTAATGACAAGCCCACCAAAGCAAAAAATTCTCAAAAAAGCAGTTGTATGAAATTAACGAACCATCTCCTTATATAGAAAAAACTCTTTCTTCGATCTTTCCTCTCCCTTATCATTTTTAGCACAGTATAAAAGGAAATTCTCCTCTTTGTACAAGTGTGGGAGGTTTGAATGATAAAATGGTAATGTATATTTTCATTCCTATCCATAGTTTAATAATATTTTATAATTTTTAATTGTGTTACTCTTCTAAAAAAGAACACCACAAAGAACTTGCCTACCGTAATGTACTTTTGAAACATAAGCTGGTTTAGGTGAAACAACAGGTTCCGCAGGGATGGGAGGAGGACCTGTATATAAAACAAAAACATAAAGTAAAATGAGACCTCAGTGTTCCAAAGAGCCGGTACCTTACTATTCTGTTATAAAAAAGTACTCCAAGAATGATCATTTTTTTATGCATATTTCTGCCAACTCTAGACCATCAAATACACATTAGCTCAGCCTCGGTAAATGTCTTTCCTATTTTGAAATAATTTATGCAAACAAATTTCTAGGTTTCCTAACCTTACGCTACTACAGAGCACGCTCTGTAACAAAGGCAACATTAGTGGCTAAAATGAAGTTCTATTTTATTTATTTTTACTTTTTAATTTTTCTTGAATCAAAATTGATTATACATATTTTTGGGGTTCAACATTGAGATATGTTGATCAAATCAATATTACCAGTATATATATTATTACAAATCATAATTATTCTTTATGCCCCTTGTGCTATCACTCCCTCTCTCCCTCCCCCTTCTCCCCTCTAATTACTCTAGATTTCTTCTCTCCTTCTGAAAGAATAATGGTTACTCTGTTGATTTGTTGTCTAGATGATCTTTCCAGTGTTTAGAGGTGTGATCAGGTCTCCCAATATTACCACAGAGCAGATGCTTCTTTTGTCACTCTGAAATGGGCTTTGTGGAGACATCCTCTTCTTTATCTCTGCTGGTGACTCTCTTCGTGTCAATGCACTCCAGTGGCTGGTGGATCATCTGTATGGTAGTTGTGGCATCTAGCCACTTTCGCCAGCAACCATAGTTATTGTGATGGCTGTGGTGGGCCAACCACATGGTGATATTTTTGGCATGCTCCTTGGTGCTGGCAATGTGCCTGGTTGTGGAGAGTGTCTAATCTCCAGCTCCATGCCTTGGGTCCCCAGGTGGGCCCCGAGGCGCTGGTACAGTGTGCCTGGTTGTGGAAGGGAGGTCTGGTCCCTCGCTCCATGCCTCTGGTCCACAGGCAGGCCCCAAGATGCTGGTGCAGTGTGCCTGGTTGTGGGAGAGGGGTCTGGTCCCCAGTTGCTAGCCTCAGGCCTCTGAGCGGATCCCTAGGCATTGGTGGTGTGCCTGGATGTTGGAGTGTGGGTCCAGTCCCTGGCTCCAAGCCTTGGGTTCCTAGGCAGGTCCTGAGGCACTGGCGGTGTGAGTGGTTGTGGGTGGGGGTCCTGCCCCTGGCTCCATACCTCATGTCCCCAGCAGGCCACAAGGCATCAGTGGTGTGCCTGGGCCAGAACTAGCTTTTTGTCCTTTGCTTACTTCCAACTTGGGGGAACTTCCTGTAGGAACCAATACTTGAACTGTGTTGTTGAGCTAAATTTCTGCTTTGCTGCTGTTTCCCTAGGGAAGGCTTTTTGTGCAGCTCAGGGTTTAATGGTTGGCCTTATAGGTACTTCCAGCTCTCCAGAGACTCAGTGCACCTAAGTTGTGTAGAAACTCTAATCTGGGCCCGAGTTTTTTCATCAAACTGCACTTCATGCAATTCTATATTCCTGACCAGTCTCCTCTGAGTGGTTGTATGCTTATTGGGGGGTGGATCGGCTGTCCTTGCTGTGTCCCAGTGTTCTCCCGTTGGGCCTGTCTAACCCCCCACCTGTGCTCCAAACACTTCCCATGGGGTGGGCCCTGCGCCTTTCCCTTGTATTGACTCACCGGCCTCTGAATGGCTCCCCTTTTTCAGCTGCTCTGGCTCCTCGCTCCTGCATGGGTCCACGGGAACCCTATTAGTGATCTTGCTGTCTTGGAGGCCACCAAAGTCCTCTTCTCCCCTGCTGCCTCCAAGTAACTCCATCTAAAGGGCACAGCTACGGCTTCTGCTGGCTCCTGCTCCATGCGCTCCAGCATTAAAGCAGCAATGGCCCAAAATGCTCAGAGCAGTTTTTTCTTTCTCTCGAGGCTTCTCCTGCCTTCATGAACTCTGTAGGTCTTTCCTCCTCTTCCCCTGAGCTCCAGTGGCCCCAGCTTGGCTGATGTT
>NW_007736576.1:0-936 GCF_000696425.1 Galeopterus variegatus
GACATGACCATAGGACCGGAGAATTAAATTGCTGCCTCAAGGTCTCGCAGCTGCCAAGTGGCAGGGCCAGGGCCTGACCCTGACATCATTGCACAGACTGTTTTTGTAATTGCCTAGCACATAAGGTGATTGTGTCGTAGACTTGGAGGCCAGAGTACTCTGGCGAGCAGGTGGCCCATTGGGCTTCTGCTCTCCTGTGTTAGTGAGCCAGTGTGCAGAGGATGCTGGGCTGAAGCTNAGGCCAGTCCTTGCTAAGGGCAGCTGGAGAACGTGGCTGTCAATCTGCTGCCTAACTCTTCCGTGCTCTGCTAGCCCTTTTGAGCTCTAGAGCTTGGATAGCCCTGCCTAGCCTGCCATGCATGAGTCTGAGGTGGAAAGGGAAGAAAAATCACATCCCTCCTATCACAGATGACATGGGTGAGCTTCACCAAGTCCTCACGGGAGCACGTGGAGCCAGAGGAGTCGAGGCGGCCTGCCCTGCAGGGGTGTGGTGGTTCCCACCGTGTGGGCCTCAGAGAAGCACCATGACGCAGGTGCCCCTGAGCTGGCCATTGAGGGAGTGCGAGCATTCACGTGACAGGCAGCAGCACCTGAGGACTCTGGCCTCAGTCAGGGAAGGTGCTCTGGGACATTGCCTGCGAAGTGCCCGAGGATCTCAGTGACCCTCAGGCGTCCCTCTGCTACCTTCTTCATAGTCTATCTGGGCAGAACCTGGGGTTGTCATCCCCCCTTACCTGAGACATGAGTCCCTTGTCTTGAGGAGTGGAGAGCTCTCCTCAGGAGACTCTGAGAGCTCTGAATCCCTCCAAAACCGCAGCATCCAGGAGCTCTGGAGAGTGAACAGGATGCTTTCCCTCCTGACCTGGGGTAGGGTCCCTAGCACGGCCATCGACTGGAGATAGTTCGCATCATGGAGGAGGGGCGTGAAGGGCTGTC
>NW_007736576.1:1778-2572 GCF_000696425.1 Galeopterus variegatus
TTTAACACCTCATTACATAAGTATAGTGCATATGGTATTCAGTGACATCTTAGATCTCATGTGCCTTGGTGTGGTTTCCTGTTAAGTTACTGACATGTTAAGTTGCCACGAGCCAGGTGACGGCCGCACTCTAGTCTGCAGGTCCGGGAGCCAGCAGCCTGTGGGTGCTCCATTTGCAAGGATGAGCGACTAGCATGTGTGCGTGTGGACACCTGTGGCCCTGTCGTGCTGGGTGGCAGAGTGGCAGGGCAGATCAGGGCCTTGGCCAGGAGGAGGCTATGGCTCCCGACTCCTGTTCCTGGCACAAGGCTTAGCTTTGCCTGCTGTANATGGGCACCCTCCCCTTCTCAGTGCCAGGGGTGACGTCGGAGCCTCTGAGGCATGGGAGGCAGCCTAGAGGCTTCTCGACTCAACCATGTTGGTTTTTTTTTAATGAAAGTCATTTTGAAAAAACTTTGAAGGTTGTGGAGTGCGTTAAGGAGCCTGGCTTTAAAGCCATGGACCCGGGCCCTACTCAAGTGAGAAGGCCGTTGTGACCCTGCTGCCTCTTCTCTGCATTGAGCACGGGGGGCTGTGAGGGTGCTTGGTTTCTGCACACAGCCAGGTCTGGAAGGGACCCGTCATCCTGGCCCAGCCCTGCCCCCGTCCTGTCCTTCCGCTCCTTGGCCCACCACAGCCCTATCTGACTCCCCAGAAGCTGCCCCCAGAATCTTACCTCGAGGCTTCTTGCCAAGTGCCTCGCCTTGGCTAAGCATTTTGTGTCTGTTATCTTTATCCTCACAGCAAACCAAGGG
>NW_007736576.1:3992-6600 GCF_000696425.1 Galeopterus variegatus
GGAAGAGAAGGGAGGCAGAAAAGAGGGTGGATGAAACATGACTGGCTCCCCTCAGGGAGGGTCTGCCCGGTGGTTCCTGAACCTGCAGGAGGCACCTGGAAAGAGCCTCCAAGAGCGACCACAGTGCAGCCAGGGCCAGCGGGACCCCTGCAGCAGCTGATTCCTCTCTGTGGGAATCACAGCCACTAGTGAAAGGTAAAGACACATGTATGCGGCATGTTCTGTTTATAAAGAGACCCTGGTAAGTAGGTGACGCATTTCTGGAAGACACTTCCACAGTTGCTGAAATTAACCAAAAATGGTGACCCAAAGTATTACAATTCAGTACCTGGAAAGAGCCGCCACTCACAGTTCTCCCCTCTTGTCCATTCTCACTGATCAGTGCCTTTGCCACATTGCATCTGTGCCGAGTGGACCCTGGTTGTTTTGGGGTTTTTTTTTTTTTTTTTTTGCATTTAATATGCCTGGAATTTGGAATCAACAATGTGCCATACACAATTCTTTTAACACCTCATTACATAAGTATAGTGCATATGGTATTCAGTGACATCTTAGATCTCATGAGACTTGGTATAGTTTCCTGTTCAGTTACTGACATGTTAAGTTGCCACGAGCCAGGTGACGGTCGCACTCTAGTCTGAAGGTCGGGAGCCAGCAGCCTGTGGGTGCTCCATTTGCAAGGATGAGCGACTAGCATGTGTGCGTGTGGACACCTGGGGCCCTGCCGTGCTGGGTGGCAAAGTGGCAGGGCACATCAGGGCCTTGGCGAGGAGGAGGCTATGGCTCCCGACTCCTGTTCCTGGCACAAGGCTTAGCTTTGCCTGCTGTATTAGTCTGTTTCTGTTGCTTATAACGAAATACCTGGAACTGGGTAATTTAGAAAGAGAATGAAATTTATTGCTTATAGTTTCTGAGGCCAGTAAGTCCAAAGTCCGTCTGGTAGTGGTGACAGTGACCGAGAGGTCTCACACTGCAAGATAATGGAAACAGAGAGAGCAGAGAGACCAACCTCCTTATTCACTCTCTTTTTAAAGCCCTCAGAACCATGCCCCTGAGCCATTATTAATCCATTCACTACTGCATGGTCCTACAATCCAATCCCCTGTTCTAGGCTCCACCTTTCAGTTACCACAATAGGATTTCCCACCCTTTTAACAGTCACAGTGGGGGCGAAGTTTCTAGTACATAAAACATGGGGGATACAATTGAAGCTTCTGTGAGTTTTGGGGGAACATAATTCAATCCACTACATTCCACCCCGGACCCCCCAAAACTCATGTCCTTTTCACATGCAAATGCATTTATATCCCCCCCAAAGTCTTAATTCGTTTTAACTCAAAAGTCCAAAGTTCAAAGTCCCATGTGTGAAATCAATACAAGTTATCTACTTCCGAGATACAATGGTGAGACAAGTATAGGGTCCGTATTCCCACTCAAAAAGGGAGAAGTAGGCCAAAACAAAGGAGTAACAGGTCCCAAACAAGTCTGAAACCCAGCAGGGAAGGCATTAAATCTCAGAGCTGGTGAATCATGTACATTGACTCCATGTTCGGTGTCCTCTGCATGCTGGTGTGGGGATTGGGTCCCCAAGTCCTCAGGCAGCTCCACTCCTATGGCTTTCCTGGTCTCCAGCCACACTTCCTTTCGTCCAGTCTGGCATTCCACGCTTGCAACTCCACAAGTCTGGGGTCTCTATTGCTGTCCTGCATGGCTCTCACAGCTCCAACTCAGCATGGCCCTGATGGGGGTTGGGTCCCCAAGTCTTCAGGCAGCTCCATTCCTGCGGCTTTTGTGGTCCCAGGTGATGCTTCACCTCTCGCAGGCTGGCGTTGCATTCTGGTAGCTCCACAGGTCTGCGGTTTCCATGGTGGTCCTGCTCTCGTCGCTTCACTAGGTATGGTGCTGATGGGGTTTCTCTGCTGCAACTCTGACCCTGCGTTTCTTCCCAGCATTGCCTTAGCAAAGTCTGTCTGTGGTGACTCCGCCCCTGCTTCAGATCTCTTCCTGGGCTCCCAGGCTTTTCCAAAATCCTTTGAAATTGGGGTAGAGGCTCTCAATCCTTCAGAGCTCTGGCATTTTGCGAGCCTACAGACCTAACACTATGTGGATGCCGCCAAGGCTTCTGGCCTTTATTTTCCAAAGCTGCACATCCAGCCACACCTGGGGCCAATTTAGTCTTGGCTGGAGAAGCCAGAGCAGCTGGGGTGCTGGTGTGGGGAGAAGCATCCAAGGTGATCCTGGGTAATGAGCCCGTGGAGGGCGCCTCAGGCCTGTTCCCCAAGACCATTCTGTCTCCTTAGGTTTTGGGGCCTGAAATGGAAGGGTTGGGCCAGAGGTTTCTGCAAGGCCTTCAAGGGCCTTTCTCCCCCTCCTGTTGATAATCCCTTTCTTTTGTACTAATCTTCTTAGCAAGATTCCCTGGGCTACACCCTTGCTTTGGTGGCCAGGCTGAAGGTTCTCCAATTCTTTGCCTTCTGCTTCCCTTTTAATCATGTCTTCTACTTTTACATGATGTAGAGCGTAGCCTGTTGCAAGTAGCCACGCAGTTTACTGAATGTTTTGCTGCTTAGAAATTTCTTCTGCCAAATACTCTGGTTCACAACTCCTA
>NW_007736576.1:7399-7753 GCF_000696425.1 Galeopterus variegatus
TTCTATTGCTTATAACAAAATAACTGGAACTGGGTAATTGATAAGAAAAGGAAATTTATTGCTTACAGCTTCTGAGGCTGGGAAGTCCAAAGTCCACCTGGTGGTGGTGACAGTGACCCAGGGGTCTCACACTGCAAGATGGTGGAAGCAGAGAGAAAGACAGACTCTTCTCTCTCTTCTTTTAAAGCCCTCAGAACCATGCCCGTGACCACCATTATTAATCCATTCACTATGGCATGGTCCTACAATCCAATCACTTCTTCAAGGCTGCACCTTTCAATTACCATGATAGGATTTCCCACTCTCTTAACAGTCACAGTGGGGACCAAGTTTCTAATCCATAAAACTTGGGGG
>NW_007736576.1:8242-9230 GCF_000696425.1 Galeopterus variegatus
GAAGTGTGTTTCTGGTGTAGTCAGTGATCTTTGCAGTGTCACACGGGTTGGTCTGTGCACTTCTGATGTCAACTGCGCTTTCCTCGAGGAGGGTTCCCGGGTGCTCTGCCTGCTGGGCTCATGCACCAAGACCACTTCTGCCCATCCTCTGCCTGGGCCTGCCTAAGGACAGCCTAGCAGTGCAGCGCAGCTGGTGGTGTCAGTGATGCTGACTTCCTTCGGGACCAGCACACAACAGTGCTCTAGAGGCATCTGGAAGCAGGAGTGAGCGCCCCCTCTCAGGGTCTGGGCCACAGCCCTGCCAGATGCAGAGGTTTGGGCTTTTGCTCACTGAGGTCAGCCACTGATGCAGCACGTCTTTACTGAATACCTTGTGGGTTCTCCGCACCGTTCTGGGCTTTGGTACTTTAGAGCGAGGCAGAGGGGCCAAGTGCCTAACCTCAGTGAGCTTCTGCTTGGGGGAGGGAGGTAGAAGATGAACTTACCTGTCAAACAGGGCCATGTGTTGTTGGGAGAGAAGGCACTGGGGGGCGGTAGCCAAGTCTCAGGTGTCTGAATTGCGGTCCTGTTCTTAGCTAGTTTGATCCCAAACGGGACTTATTGAGGGCAGGCTGCTCCATACCTAAGATGCCAGTTCCTCGCCCAGTGGGCCAGCGTAGCAGGTGCTCGGTGCAGAAAAGACCACCAGCCCTTCTCACCTGCACGGCTCCTGCGCGTCCTGTGTGTCTGTAGGATCCACCCCATGGCACATCTCAAGGTCTCCACCAGGACCCATGGGGCGCAGCCACCTTCTTTGATTGGCAGTCACAGGACGCAGCAGGCACGAGCTGGGGTTGCGGGCTACGGACCTCAGGCAGGGCCGTCTCTGCTTCCTGATGTCAGAGACAGATCCAGGGGTTTGATTAACAGACTGGGAAAAGCCACCTCGTAACTTGCCCACACTTCTCTTGCTGGCCTGAAAAACTGGTGTGTTACAATTCCTGTTGTC
>NW_007736576.1:10892-11381 GCF_000696425.1 Galeopterus variegatus
AAGGGGTTGGTTTGGGAATGGTCACGTGAGTGCCCCCTGCTAAATTGGGGTTCCAGTACCAGAATGGCTGGCAGCCCTACCCTAATGGGAAATGAAGGGACCTTGACACAGGTGTTTACAGTGCACCTTTCACAGGATACTTCTCTTACCTGGGGACGGCCTAATGCCTGGTTGTGCGACTGTGTCCAGGGCTCCTCTCATGGGAAACTTCTCGGTACTGGCCTGCGGCTCTTGTCTGACCCGTGTCCAGTTTAGCCTGCCTGACCATCACTCTGGTGCTGGGGAAAACCCAGCCTGGGACAGCCCCTGGTCCTTCTGATGGAAGTGCAGATTTAATCCACCTGCACAACAGGAAACAGGTCAAAGGTGTATCACTTATAGATCCTGGGCAGGAAGGGCTCAATGAATTGGGAGGGCCATCATGTGAAGCAGGAGTGAACAGTCAGGCAGAGAGGGAGAGAGGGACTCATGGGCCCATGCCTTCATTGG
>NW_007736576.1:13286-13706 GCF_000696425.1 Galeopterus variegatus
CGGTGGCCGGGTAGCAGAGACAAGCTCAGCCGGGCCAGACCAAGAGGGTGTTTGTGTTTTGGAGGGAGGTTTGCACTTGATTTTACAGACGGTGGGCTGCCAGCAAAGAGCTGTGGGCAGGGAAATGATGGTGGCCACATCTTTGATTGACTGAGCTCTTGACAGCATCATGAAGCCACAGAGAAGTCTGGACATTCAGAATGTGGACATGAGGTCCTGCTATGTGTATTTGTGTTTAAGGTGATGTCGTTTACTTAGAGGTAGGTTTTGGGCTCATTACTGCATCTCACTGTGTGTTTAACAGAGCGGAGTCAACGGACATCGATCTTCCTTCCTCCCCAGCAAGAAAAGTGAGTACATTTGTCCCACCTTGTTGTGCGTCTTCCACTTGCCAGATATTTGGTACTTCCAGCTTTTCTG
>NW_007736576.1:15661-16094 GCF_000696425.1 Galeopterus variegatus
TTTTTTTTTTTTTTACCTCCTGAAACTCCTTGTCATCCCTGGAGTGGATGTACATGGGCACAATACAAGCTTTGTGAAAAAATAGAATTAAAAGATAATACAAATCTTTCCGTGAACTTTTTGAAGACCCCTCGTGTGTAGAAGTTTCTCTGGAGAGAGCTGCTTTGCTGCTGTGCATTCTTGCTGTAATGGGAGTGAGGGGTAGAGTGAGGGGTGTTTCTGGTAACCCCAAGCCTGAGCCAAGGTTCTGGGAGACCACTCAGATTGCCTGCAGGGACTCTTGCCCTCTGTAGTGTGCACATCTCTCTCAAGGCCTGGACCACCACCCACCCGGGGAGGAGTACTGGCTGGGTGCATCTTGGTGGGGTTCTTGCCCTGAAGCTCTTCAGAGGGGGGTTCCTGAAGTGCAGGAATCTGCAGAATCTGGAATGGA
>NW_007736576.1:17842-19094 GCF_000696425.1 Galeopterus variegatus
CAGAACTATGCGCTTTGACTGCATCCCATGAGCCGAGCCCCCTCCATGTCCTGATTACATACGCTGAGCGGGTGTTGGGGTGAAGGGGAGTCCCAGGGATCAGGAGGCATATGGGGGAGAGCCGTGGGGAGAAGGTTTTTGAAAGCCGCCTGCTGCTGCTCTTGGTTTGTGCTGAGCGGAAGCGGCATGGGGCGTCCGCTCTTGTTTTTCCTGTGAACTCCTAGCTTACCGCATGAAGGCCTCCACTCTCAAAGGCACACTCACCAGAATGACAGCGACATTCAGGACACCCCAGGCCTCAAGGCTTCCTAGGGTTATTCCTAGAGCCGTCTCTGCCGAATCTGGTCCTGCTCTCTGCAAGCATGGGCCCAACTGCCTGGCAGTCACCATAGGAATATGCTCTTGGCCTGGTCTGGAGTTGACCGCTGAAGTCTGAATGCGGCTGCCAACACCCGAAATCCCAGTGTACCTCGAAGCAGGCTCCAGAAGATAGGTCTGTGTCAGCTGCCCACATCAGGGATCAAGTAAAGNAGGGAAAAGGCCGTGCCTCCAGCCAAGCACCGGGGCTCCTGGAAGGGGCCTGTGAGAGCAGCGGGACGTGTGCCCCACATCAGGGCCAGCACCGGAGCACAGCCTGCACTAGTCCCAGGGGCTTTTCTTTTCCTTCTTCCTCATCCCTTGGGGTCCTTAAGCTGCTCGTGCTGGGGGAGCTGGGTGCTGAAGGCAGAAGCTGTGTACCCGCCCCGGGCCCACTGGGGAAGGAGAGAGTCTGTCTTCAGATGGAGATGCAAATGTCCAGGAAGGTGTCAGGCAGGGTCAGCTGATTCTAAGTTAAGGCTTTCTCCTTACATGAACACAGGACTTTCTACTACGTATGGTTTGACAGGGGTTGACAGATCTTTTTCAGAAGGTGAAATCGTGACTCACAAATACCAAGTGAACTCCACCAGTCACATACTTTATTTGACTCATGAATCAATGAGAGAAGCCAGTGAAATGTGCAAACCTGTTCGAAGGAGAATCCAAAGACCGCACACATGCACAGCACCCAGGAACGTGGAAAAGGATGCACAGATGGACATAAGGCTTCTCCTCAGGCCAGGAGCAGCGTCTGCAGCCACCTGCAGTGTCCACCATGGCCGTGGGCAGCTGTAAGACCGCTTCAGGTCAAGGAAAGGCACAGCCCCCATGGGCTCTTTCACTCTTTTCTGACATCAGGAAAGCCCTGGGTCTCACCAGAGTATTTGTTCTC
>NW_007736576.1:20571-21923 GCF_000696425.1 Galeopterus variegatus
CCCGGGAACAGAGATGCCACCAGTAGGCAGAGAGCCGGAGGAATGATGCAAGGGAAGGACGGCAGTGAGAGGTGGTACCTGCCCATACCCATGCCCACATGGTGGAGAGAAGCCGTCTCATTGCCAGCTTCACACCTGGTAAGCGGGGATGGGGACACCGCCTCCCTCACAGCTGTTGAGTGTCAGGAAGGGCACGTGCTGGTCCGTGCAGTGTTGGGTCTGACCTGTCCATCGGCATCCAGATTACACGGTGACAGAATTATGCACCCGCGATGAGGATTAGGGTTTTGCGCTATCTGGCATCAGCCATGAACTTATTTTTTACTTTTCTTCTGAAGTTCTTTGAAACACTCAGTGGAGTTCTTTACCCATTCACCGTTGTAGGCCCTGATGGGACAGAGGGAGTGAAACAGGTTAGGCCCCCACCTGTTGTCCTGGGGCAGCTTTCTAGAGGCAGAGGCCAGAGGTGAACCCAGGGCCAAGTCAGACAGGGTTTGTCAGGGGGCGATGACTAAGGAGACAGAGCTCTGAAAAAATGTTCTCACTGGACAGGTTCTGAATCTCACAAATAACAATTTTTTCATCAGTTGCTTTCGTTTTGCCTTACTTAGCCTGAGGTAGCCGCTGGCCCTACGAGAATCTCTTTGATTAGTCCACCCCAAGATGAACACATGGGTGAGTAAAAGTTCTTTTAACCTTACCTCAAATCGATACACACATTAAAATGTATTCCCTGAAAAGTCTGTTTAATCAAAGCTGTCAGAACTTACCCAGGTGTGTGTTGTCCTTCAACTAAGCCAGCATGGAATCTATACGTCTACCAGAGTGGTGCAGCTGTTGAATCCTCCCAGGGAGAAGTTCTCCTGATTACCGTCTAACCAGTCACAGAAGAAAACCGGTCCCCTTGCATTCTGTCTCGTCTTGGTTTTAAACAAAATTCGTGTTACTGTGCTAACTGGTAATTGGCATTGGATCCCCGGTCCTTTTCCAAAGTGAGTGTCTCATGCCCCCCACCCTGCTGGATCAGGCTCCTTCCCCTCCTGGCCCTGGTCCTCCACACCCAGGCTCTCCTCACTGTCCCCCGTACTACTTCTGGAGCTCCAGGATTTGCCTCCTCACTAGGCAGAGGTAACTCCAGGGCCTCTGGCCTCGTTCCAGGTGCTCCCTGTGCAAGTGCCGATCCCCCTGTGTGTGGGGTGTGTGCAGTGCACACACTGACATCAGACTTTTCAGGCCATCTCCCTGATGCCTTCCCAGGGGGCCACTTCTCAGGGCTGCTCTCCACCCCCTCAGTGATCGACTGTGCCTACCTTGCCATTCCCTGGCATGTGTGCGTGTCTCCAGGGTTTGCC
>NW_007736576.1:23190-24148 GCF_000696425.1 Galeopterus variegatus
AATTTTTTAATTGAGTTGTTTATTTTCTTATTGTTGAATTGTACTGTGTATATTTTGGGTAATAGTCCTTTATCAGATGTCTCTTGGAAATATTTCCTCCCAGTCTGTTTTATCTTCCCTTTCTCTCGGCATTTGTCTTTTGCAGAGCAGAATTCTCTAATTTTTAATGTTTCCCTTTTTCCAAATTCTTTGGAGCTTATCTTGAGGTATATTGTAAGATGAGTATCCAACTTATTTTTTGAGTAATTTATTTTAACACAGAGAAAAATTGTTAAGAACGGTATAAAAATCTCCCCTGTCTCCTTCACCCACATTTCCCAACTATTAACATCTTGCTGACTTTGATCCCTGTTATCGCCAGTGTTCCTCTGAAACACTCCATTAACTGACACTGAGAGCATGTTACAGACGTCGTGCCCTAGCTCCCCAGAACACAAGAACACTCTTCAACAAGACAACCAGTAGCTCAAGCCAGGTGTCCACATGGAAACAGCTCTGCCATCCCGTCAGCCATCACGACAGTCTGTCTTTCTTCTCTAGGTCAGAATCCTGTGTAAATATGAGCTACATCTAGTTGTAACATCTCTTTAGTCTCCTCCAGAATGGAACATCCCGGCAAAATTCCCATTTCTTGTCCTCAACAGTTTTGAAGAATANGAGGAAAGAGGGCTGTACTTAAGGAGAGGCACTAGATTTCACTAGGATTGAGTTAATATTACCTAGAATTAGACCTGTTTAGATCAACCACACAAACATAGCTCCAAAAAATACAGCTAAAAAATTAAGAGGAGTTAAAAAGTTACATTGAAAAGCATTTGTTAAGGGCCGGCCCGGTGGCGCACTGGTGAGTGCGCCACGTGGGAGAGCGGGGGCGCTCCTGCCGAGGGTTCGGATCCCATGTGGAGACTGGTTCCCGCTCACTGGCTAAGCGTGGTGTGGGCGTAACACCGAGGGTTGC
>NW_007736576.1:25918-26707 GCF_000696425.1 Galeopterus variegatus
AAGCTTCAACTTAAGGTAGAAGAGAATCAAGTACAAGTCTATGAAATGGAAAACAAAAACAATAGAGAAGATCAGTGGAATCTAAAGCTAGTTCATTGAAAAGATCACGAATGAAAGAGGGGACATCATTATAGACCCTACAGTTTTAATTAAAAGAATTGTGAAGGAATATTATGAACAACTCAATGCCAATAAGTTAGACAACTTCTATGAAATGGACAAATTTCTAGGAAGACACAAATTACCAAAATTGGCTCAAGAAGAAATAGTAAATCTGCATTGACCCCTATCAAGTAAAGAAGTTGAATAAGTAATTTTTAAATCCACACACACACAAAAAGCCCATTTCCCAATGGATTCATGGGGTGGATTCATTCAAGCTTTCAAGGAAGGAATAGTAGTAGTCCTCATGAACTCTCAGAAAATAGCAGATTGAATACTTCCCAGTTTATTTTATGTGGTCAGCAATACCCTGTGCTAGAGACAAAAACAACACAAGCAAAAAAGAAACGGCAATATTGTTCATGAACATAGATGTGAAGTTCTTTATAGATACATTTGGCAATCAAACCTAACATATAAAAAGGATTATATACCATTCCCTAATAGGTTTATCCCAGATATTTAAGGTTGATTTGACATCCGAAGATCAATTAATATAATAAACCACATTAGTAAAATGAAGGACAAAGAAATAACACCTTTTCAATAGAAATGTTAAGTGAAACAAACCAGACACAAAAAGATAAGTACCACGTGTTCTCTCTCATGCATAATCTAAAAAAGTCG
>NW_007736576.1:28680-29330 GCF_000696425.1 Galeopterus variegatus
GGTTAGTCCACCACTTCTCCTCCCCATACCTGGCCCCTTTGAGCCTCTGGTAACCATAGTTTCTACTTCTATGAGAACTTTTTTTCCCTCCCAGATTCCACATATGAGTGAGAGTATGTGCTATTTGTCTATCTGTGCCTGGCTTCATATAACGTGATGGTTTCCAGTTCCATTGATGCTGCTGCAAATTATATATTTCTTTTNTAGGTCATACGGGTGGAGTCCTAATCCAGTAGGATTAGAGTCCTTATAAGAAGAGACACTATTCAGTGGGAAAATTGTATATCTACATGCACAATAACGAAGTTGGATCCTTACCTAACACCATATACTGGCCAGTTAGCTCAGTTGGTTAGGGCACCAAGGTCAAGGGTTTGTATTCCCATACTGGTCAGCTGCCAAAAGAAAAAATAATCAAAATAGACAGAAGAGCTAAGACGGTAAAACTGTTAGAAAACATGGGGTGAAAGCCTCATGACGTTGTATTTGGCAATGATATTTTGGATATGACACCAAAAGCACAGCCAACAAAAGTAAAAATAGACAAATTGGACCTCATGAAGATTTTTACATTTTGTACATCAAAAGACACTATCACAGAATGGGAGAAAGTATTTGCAGATCATATATATGATGAGGGATAGAGATCC
>NW_007736576.1:31104-31836 GCF_000696425.1 Galeopterus variegatus
CCAAATCAGCCGGCCCCTTGACTTTGGAATTCCCAGTCTTCCGAACAAATGTCTGTTGTTTAAGCCACACAGTCTGTGGTATTTTGTCAAGGCAGCCCAAGCATACCAATACATGCTTTAATTTCAAAAAGTTCTGCTGATATTCTAGCTATGTGTTTTATTTTTCTCTTAGTGATTGCTCTAGGGGTTACAGTATTTATCTTGAATTTACGACAGTATACTTGAGGTTCATTCTGACTTAATTCCAGTGAAACATAACAACATTGCTTCAGTGTAGCTCCATTTGCCCCTCCCTCCTTTGTAATATTTGTTTCTGTACGTACAAGCATTCTTCAGAAAGTTCATGGAAAGATTTGTGTTATCTTAATTCCATTTTTCCACAAACTTTTTGAAGTATCCACATATACAGGGTCTTCCAAAACTTCATGGAAAATGGGTATTATGAAATAATTATGTATGGATTGCAAAAAATATTTGCACCAAAATAAAGTTGCAAGAATTTGTTACAGTATGTTTGAACATGATCTAGTTTGAGGCACTAAGAAGGATGAGTCATCAGTTTGAATAGAGCCCCCATCAGAACAACGTGCATTCGGCTAAAATTGAAGCAAGACAAAACGTCATATTTATAGTGAAGTTTTGGGTGGAAAGATGATGAAATCATTGATGCTTTACAAAAAGCGTATGGGGACAGTGTCCCAAAGAAAGCAGCAGTTTACAAATGCATAATTC
>NW_007736576.1:32368-33027 GCF_000696425.1 Galeopterus variegatus
CTTATGTTGAGAAATAAAGTTTATATATTTTATTTTTGTCTTTTAATTGCATTTTCCACAATCTTTTTGAAGTTCCCCAGTACATGTAAATTATATGTTATAAACCCAACAATATAAGACTGTAATTATTTCTTTAATTAAGCTTATGTTTCTTAAAGCTCTTATGGCAAAACACCCACACATACCTTTTACATTTGCAGCCTGTTTACCATCTCCAGTGCTCATCACTCCTTCCTGGGAATTCATGGTTCAGTCTGGTTTTAATTTCTTTCAACCTGAAGTACTTTTTAAAATCTCTCGTAGGGAAGGTGGGCTAGCTTGAATTCTCTCAGTTTTTGTCAATCTTTGAATGTCTTTAGTTTTGAATGTTTTCCTTTTGAAGGATAATTTCTCCAAATGTAGACTTTCTTTGCTGGCTGTTTTCAGCACTTTGCATGAGCCATTCCACAGCCACTTGGCTTCCAATGTTTCAGATGCCGAGTCAGCCTTGAGTTACATCATCCTCCCGGTGTGATGCATTGCTTTTCTCCTCCTGCTTTAAAGATTTTTCTCTTGTCTATTGCTTACTATAGTTTTCTAGTAATTTTCAAACTCATGACATGTGAAGTTTCCAGCTTTGGTCTTTTTCCAGATTGTTTCTGCTTTTCTGATTCCTTGAA
>NW_007736576.1:33497-36663 GCF_000696425.1 Galeopterus variegatus
TTTCCCTTTATTTAGATCTTTATTTTCTTTCAACATTGTTTTGTAGTTTTCAGTGAAAGTCTGACACTTTTTTGGCAAAATTTATTCCTAAGTATTTTATTCCTTTTGATGCTACCTTAAATGGAATTGTTTCCTAAATTTCATTTTCAGAATTTTATTATTAACGTGTAGAAAACACAACTGACTTTTGTAGGTTGATCTTGTGTCGTGCAAGCTTGCTGAACACATTTATTAGCACTGGTGTTTTTTGTGCATTCTCTATAGAGGGTTTTCTGTATATAAGATCATGTTTTATTTCTTTCTTTTCAACCTGGATGCCTTTTGTTTGTTTGTTTTTCTTGCTTAACTTCCCTGGCTAGAACCTCCAAAACAATATGGAATACAAGTAGTAAGAGCAGACGATGGTCTGTTTGTGTTGGGAGGCCACGCAGCATCCAGCTGCTTCTCAAATCACTCTGACTTCACTTCTGTAGGCACCCCAGGTCTCCCGTGCACACGCGTGTAGTGTTTCTGTCAGCCGAGGTTACATGAGGCTCAGCCTCTCTCTGGCTCTTGTTTCCGGGGTCTCCCATTATCTTTCTGGCAGGCCTCGCTCTCTCCATTTCCTGCAGATTCACCACTCGTAGCCAATGAGAGTGTTCTCCTGTCCTGAACCCACCCTCTCTGAAGCAAAGCCACTGGTGCGTAGCCACCTCGCCCTGGTACAGCTGCCCTCTTGCCAGCCCCAGTGGGGTGTGGGGAGAGGGAGCGGCCCCAGGCAAGGAAGCACAGAACCCTACTTTTCCTGCCTAAAGCTGTCGCAGGTTTTCAAGAGTAATGTCTTCCAGTTTCTCATCTGCCTTTAGTTGATTTCCAAAGCCCTAAAACGGTTGTTTTTACAGTTTTGTCCAGTATCATACGTGGTTTTGTAGGGATAATTCACTGATCTCTGCTCCAGCTGCCCATTACAGTATTGAACATATAGTTACTTAACAAGATATCTGCTGTCGTTACTGTTTTTGGTTCTCTGTATTAAAATGAACTTGGGACTTTTTTTAATCGGGTGTGGTGAGACCATGAAGGAATGTAAGTGTTTACTCACAGGTCCCCAGCAGCAGAAGGCAGGGCACCGCCGGGGCCACACAGGGAGGTCAGGTGGCAGAAAGGAGGTGAAAGTCCATAGACAGGAGCCTGTGTTGTGGCTCTCGCGAGAGGGACTGGTGTGGCCGACCGGGCTTGGGCTTGGCTGGTTTGAGCACTCAGTGGTTCCAGGGTGTAGCACTGTCCTGGTTGTTGGGTGCTTGGTCCCGAATGGTCAGGGCAGAGACTGTTGCCTCCCAGAGTGTAGAATCCAGACAAAGAAGGTGGCTCAGAGTGTTGGCTCTGGATAGGTTGGGTCTTGTATCAGAGGTGTGCTTCCAGGCAAGTTGTTTACTGTCTCTAGGAATTAGCTATTCCTGGGATCAGCAGTCTTTCCAGGATGAGCAAGGCCCCACGATGTCAAATCACCATAGAATGCAGAAAATAAAAATAGGATTAATGCAGTCTGCTAAGACAGTTTTGCCTTCCTGTTTCTTAGCTGTCCTTCAGGGTCTTCTGAGGGTCACCTGCAGACTCAGGAGCATTCCGTGCCACCTGCGGGCAGTGTCCTCCCTCGGTCCACACAGCCCCGGGGCAGAGACAGGACCCCCATCGGGACTGCAGAGGGTGCCTTGTACAGGGGGCCTCCTGCCCCACGGGCGAGCTTCCGCCATAACGTTCCATGACATGCCAGGCACTTGCCCATCACCAGAGTCACCACATCCAGGGAAGCCCAAAGCTCGGACTCCCCCCACCACGTAGGTTTCCCAACCCAAGGGATTTGACCATAAGCATCATTGGCTTAGAACAGAGCTGTCCATCTCCCTTTTCGTTTTAGTATGGAAGTGGAGGAAGTTAACTGCAGGTAGATCCCTACCGAAGGGAGCTGGAAGAACTCCTGGAAGGTGTCCCTCCCAGGAGTTCTCAGAGCAGCAGGGCAGGGCTTGCAGCGTGGTGAGTGAAGAAGTCCAGCTCTGTGTGTGTCTGTGGAGCCCCTGTGTGCCTGCATACCTGCATGACTGTAGCTGCTGGCAAGAGCAAGCCGGTAGAGGTGGGAGCTGAAGCCCAGGAGCTCCTGTGTGAGGCTGAAGCTCAGCCAGACTGATCAGTGTCGGCTTCCGGGTCTTGATGTCAATCTTTTGTGTTGATGCTGGTGATTTCTATTCTCTCAGTTGCAAAGGTCCATAAAGGTAAGAAGGTTGAGATGTGAGATGTTCATGCTCCCTTGTGTGGATGCATCTGCAGAGTCAAGAGGAGCTTGGGTGCTTGACGGGTCAGTGTTGACATGCAGGGTTGTGTAGACACAAAGAAAAGTGGTGTTGTGCTAACTGAACAACGTACATCTTACTCCCTTTCCACCACAGGCAACGTCTCCCACTGGGGCCCTCAGCATCTCAGCCTGACACCAAGTCGGACGAGCGTGTCCAAGGCTCTCAGGTAGGGTCCCACGTACAACTTTTTAACAATGTTTAAAAGGGAAAATGTAAACAAAACAAAATGGAGTCACTCCGACTCACTAGAAAAAACCACTGTTAAAGTTTTAGTGTATTGCTTTTTAATCCTATTTTTATATGTTTTGAGTGAGGTTATATTGTATATAACCCTTTATATTTTGCTTTTTTTGAAACTAAAACATCACATAGGCATTTGCCCTGTTACTAAACTCTCCAAAAGAACCATTTCATGGCTGTATGATATTTTGTCATGGGAATAGAGGGGGAGTTGGCAGATGTTTTCTGTGAAGGGCAGGTAGTAGGTATTTCCAGTTCTTAGGGGTCAAGTGTTCAGCTGTAGACCTTCTGGACAAGAGAGTGAGGCTGTGCTCCAGTAAAACTTTACTTACAAAAACTAGTGGTGGGCTGGGCTCAGCCCATGGGCGGTAGTTGCTACCCCTGAACAGAACATAGTTCACTGAACTACGCTCTTCTAGGCATTCGTGTGGCCCCCACTTTCTCGGCTGTACACTTAGGCACACACTGGGTGTGTCTCCCTTTTCCCTCGGTGCCCACTGACCCTGCTGCAGCTGCCCCACCTCGTCCACCCGCCTGCTTTCACAGCCACCCAGGGCAGTGGAGTGTTCGTTGCCACACCCTGTTCTCTGTGTCTC
>NW_007736576.1:37868-38902 GCF_000696425.1 Galeopterus variegatus
TGGCAGTTAAGGGATGAGGACAACGGGGAGAGGAGCGGCCCATGTGGTGGGAAAGTTGGGGCAGGGAGGGTGGCAGCTGCAAGTAAGTGGGACCTGGGTCGAGGGTAGTAGGTCTGGGCATCTTTGGGAAGTGGGAGGTCAGCAGAGACCTTGGATTCCCTCCCTTGGTGTTTTTCTGCTCAGCTTCTTAATACTGACTCTGGGAAAAGTAACTCGACTCCAGTCAGCACTGGGAGGGTTGGTATGGGAGGGTGTACTGATGGTGGTAAGCAGCCCCTTTCCTCACAGGGTCCTGCTCACAGACATTGCAGCCCCGAGGAGTCCTCCCTCAAGAGGCTGTTGGGGGGACGCTGTGTGTGGGGCAGGCCCTGCTGGTCCTGATCACCCAGACGTGCTTTTGAATCGGCAGGTGGCCTTTAAGACTATAAAATGCTCAAAGCTGGAATTATTGTGTCACCAATGACGGTTGAAGCGCTCACGATTTTGTATTTGTTGTATCTATTACTAGGATTCCACCACTGTACCTCCCCTACAAGGGACCGTCAGAGACTCGGACATCCCAGCTAGCAGGCAAAGCGGGCAGGGGGAGCTCTCCCTGCCCCGGAAGCTCCCAGGCCGAGCCGCCCTCCCAGGCCCTAGCACCCAGGCAGCCGATCAGCATCCCGGGCCTGCTGCAGAGGCAGTGTTCAGGGAAGTGTCCCACCAACTCTGAAAAGTAAAACCTTCCCTTGGAAAAGTGCATGTATAAGAGAAAATGTTTAAATGAACGTGTGACACGAGCAGACACAGAACTTTAAATATTCTTGAGAATTGTGTTTCAGAGCTTTTCATTAGTAGTTCAGAAATTCAGTCATGTTCACTTTTGTATTCAGTGTGGACTTTTAAATTATGACTTAAATACGTTAATGATACTCTAAAAGCACTGATGTAACTCCTGTATTTTGAAACATACATGTTAAAATGATGAACTCTTTCCCCCAACTAACTTTTCTTATTTGACATTGTGTGCTCGTTTTCTTCAGCACTGTAAAATT
>NW_007736576.1:40632-41778 GCF_000696425.1 Galeopterus variegatus
TTTTTTTTTACCATCGAGCTTTCATTCAGCCAATTCAGGTTCACTGGGCACCTGGATGCATCAAGATGTTTGCCACTGTCAGTCCTTTCCTCGCAACTCACACTTAATATCAGCACATCTGCTTTTATTTTCCATCAGTTTTCATTGGGAAAAACATAATTAGGTAGAACATCCAGACAATTGCACAGACCCTGCTCTGTGACAGACAGCCAAAGTTGAACACCTGGCTGACAGCTGTCAGTCGATGCATGCAAGCCTGAGTGGTATGAAAACAAGACGCATGAGTGTGACAGGCCAGCTGTGGGGTCAGCAGAGGGCAGGGGGCTCGGGGACGTGGAGGGGTGGTGTCGTCCGCTCTCCTATGTGTACTGGGCTGCAAAGTAGCTCCGTGCACGCATGTGTGGGGGCACCATGTGAGTTGTCCTGCATGGTGGTGTCTCACAGTCTGGTCTGGCNCCCTCAGGGAGACAGAAGCCAAGGCTCAGCAGGCCATGTCACAGACTTCATTTGTGGGAGGTGTGCTTCCTGAGGGCACTGCAATGCACCCAGCCTCCCAGGCGTCTCCATGGGCCCTCAAGACGCCACGATGTCTGGGCCTGCTGGGCAGGAAGAATCCCCCACAACCCCGTGCCTTTCTGTCTTCTGGAAGGCGAGGCACATGCGTGGCTGCTCNTCAAATATTAAGATGTAGACCAGAGGTGAAGTGTAAAAAATAAAAACTTGTAGGTCATTTCTTCCCAGCTCCTGTCCTCCCCCTCACCTGTCTGGGGTTCCACACGCTTCCTTTCAAGTGGAGCGTCCAGCCCCTCCAGTCTGGGGGCTGAGTGTTGACCCATAGTTAAAAAAGAAATCTCATGATTTCCTCCATCGCTTCACCTTACTTTTCAGACNCCTTGTCAAGGCAAAGATGAATCCGGTTGTACACGGAGTTGTCTGAGTGCTGGGGACTGTGCTGTAGGCAGGTGCAGCAGGACATCAGCACAGAGACACTGCCTTGGAAGGAGAAAGTGTCTCTTGGGTCTGTCAGGAGGCAGAGGATCAAGGGGAACGCCTGGGCACAAACCTTCATACACACCTTTATTGTGTCTTCTGGGGGAAGGCGGGCAGTGCAAACAGTTTAGGATCAGTGAGTTTGAATGACTGCTG
>NW_007736576.1:43870-44514 GCF_000696425.1 Galeopterus variegatus
AGCACGTTCCTGCTGTCCCTGTCTGCTGGCCCTGCAGTTCTTCCGCCAGCTCCTGGCATGTACGCATTAGACAGTAGATGTAACCGCACGTGTTTTCGTGATGAAATGATTCAGTAGCATAATGGAATAAAGATTTTTCTGATTATCTGGGGTAGGGTATATGTGATGTGTCTGAAACTTTGCCCTTCTGAATGCCTTAAAACTTCCTTAAAATGTCGCTGCTGGAGGCAGAATGAGCACCACCTGTTGGTTAACTGTTAGAGGTTTTCCAGTTAGCTGGGGTCAGGGTCTGCCACGCACCCGTGCCCACGACTCAGGGCATTACGTGCACAGACACCCACGTGGGTAAGCCCAGACGGTGCAGGTCAACTCAGTCACATCCTGGGTCATCTGTTGTTGGCTGCGCAGTTCTGTTCACATGACACTTGTGGCTGGCATGCGATGCCATGTTTGGTAGGCCAATCTCTGCCTCCAGAGATGACTTCCATGCTGAACTCACCTTGCAGGGGAGCCTCCGTGCATGCAGCCTCTTTCTCGGTCAGGTGGGCAGGACCCGCCACCCTCCCCAAGGGAGATGCTCAGCTTGACTCACTGAGGGCCCAGCCTTGTGCTCTCTCCTCCAACACCACCTCTTTCCTGCTAGT
>NW_007736576.1:46397-47082 GCF_000696425.1 Galeopterus variegatus
GTGTGGCCACACGCTGGCCACCAGATGTCTCCACTTGGGTTTTTTATTTTCTTGCAATCACCACACAGTCGTGATTCAGAGGAAGGGTTCAGAGTTCAGATGCAACCTTGGCCTAAGCTCCTGTCTCAGCAGCCGTGCACCTTCTCGTGGGTCCCCGCCCCTCTGAGCATCCATCTCCTCCTCTGTCAGCCCAGATGAAGCCCGCGCTGAGATGACACAGGACATGTGTTTCAAGTTGTCCACGTGTGGCACAGGAAATCCTCAGAGGTGCCAATGAAGTGGACANGTTTGCATGTGTTCACGCTGGTGCGGCTCCCTGCGTCAGCCGGGAGACCCTCTGCTGCCTCTGCCCACAGCACTGCTCTGGTGCACTAGAGGGCGCTAGACCAGCCCAGCTGGATTCATTTTACAGGACAACAAGCCGTCCATTCAGTGCTGTTCTGACTGAGTCTGTAAAAGCTTTAGGCGATTGAAGTTCACAAAGAAAATGGCACGATGAGGTAAGACTTAGAGGTTCCGTTTGCATTGAGTGAAGACCGTTCAGGAAAGCTGGCAAGGCCATTGCTGTGTGCCTCATGCACCTGAGTTCATCAGTGATTCCAGGGGACATGGCCCAGTGGCAATGGGGACATCCCTCACAGCGCACTTTGTGGAGTGTTCTATGTGGAATAATGGGACAGGGAAC
>NW_007736576.1:49073-52214 GCF_000696425.1 Galeopterus variegatus
TCTAGGTGTGTGTCTTCTCCTATTGCAGCACAGCAGCTTCCAGATGTGTCTCTCGTCTTCCCGAATGTGTTTGCTTGGGGTCAGGTCACTTGTTTTTGGTTCTTAAAGTGTAGAAGAACTTTCCTATTCAATTATCTGTGCTGATACACATTTCAGAAATATAGAAAAATGGTGGTTTTCATAGTTTTTTCTTCCATTAGGTTTCACACATTGTTGTGAATCTATTTTCATAAATTATATTTTTATAAATGTTTACCCATTTCAAAGAAGTTTTTAACTTTATTGAGTTGAATGCTATAAAATTGCCATTTCTGTTGTGAAATTTTTGATATAGGCATTCTTTTAATTTTCTAATAAACTATCATTTATTAGGTATCCTAATACTATTTTTTTACAACAGACTTAAGCCTTTATATATTACTTTATTAATTTTTTTCTTCCAAATTTTATTTTATTTTGTCAATATACACTGCGGTTGATTATTGTGGCCTATTACTGAAACCTCACTTCGTCCTCCCTCTCCCTCCTCCCTCCCAGCAATGTCCTTTCTGTTTGCTTGTGGTATCAACTTCAAGGAATTGTAATTGTAGTGTCTTCTTCCCTCCACCACCCCCGGTTTTTTGTGTATTGATTCATTTATTTTTAGCTCCCACAAATAAGTGAGAACATGTGACATTTCTCTTTCTGTGCCTGACTCGTTTCACTTAATATAATTCTCCCTAGGTCCATCCGTGTCGTTGCAAATGGCAGTATTTCATTCTTTTTTACAGCAGAGTAGTGTTCCATTGTGTAGCTATACCACATTTTCCGTATCCACTCATCTGATGATGGACATTTGGGCTGGTTCCAACTCTTAGCTATTGTAAAGCGTGCTGCGGTGAACATTGGGGAACAGGTATACCTTCGACTTGATGATTTCCATTCCTCTGGGTATATTCCCAGCAGTGGGATAGCTGGGTCAGTTTCACTTAATATAATTCTCTCTAGGTTCATCCACGTTGCTGCAAATGGCAGTATTTCACTCTTTTTTATAGCTGAGTAGTATTCCATTGTGTAGATGTACCACATTTTCCATATCCATTCATCTGATGATGGACATTTGGGCTGGTTCCAACTCTTGGCTACTGTAAATGGTGCTACAGTGAACATTGGAGTGCAGGTATATCTTTGACTTGATGATTTCCATTCCTCTGGGTATATTCCCAGCAGTGGGATAGCTGGGTCATATGGTAGATCTATCTGCAATTGTTTGAGGAACCTCCATACCATTTTCCATAGAGGCTGCACCATTTTGCATTCCACCAAAAATGGACGACAGTTCCTTTTTCTCCACAACCTCACCAGCATTTATCATTCACAGTCTTTTGGATATTAGCCATGTTAAAAGGGGTGAGATGGTATCTCAGTCTGGTTTTGATTTGCATTTCCCGAATGCTCAGTGATGTTGAGCATTTTTTCATATGTCTGTTGGCCGTTCGTATATCTTCCTTGGAGAAATGTGTATTTAGCTCTTTTGCCCATTTTTAAATTGGGCTGCTTGATTTTTTCTAGTAAAGTTGTTTCAGTTCCTTGTATATTCTGGACATTAATCCTTTGTCAGATGTATATTTATCAAATATTTTCTTCCAATCTGTTGGTGGTCTTTTAACTCTTCTAATTGTTTCTTTTGCTGTGCAGAAGCTTTTTAGTTTGATATAATCCCATTTGTTTAGTTTTCCTTTGGTTGCCTGTGCTTTTGGCATCGTATTCGTGAAGTCTGTGTCCAGTCCTACATCCTGAAGTGTTTCTCCTATGTTTGCTTTAAGAAGTTTTATTGTTTCAGGGTGTATATTTAAGTCTTTAATCCATTTTGAGTTGATTTTAGTATATGGTGAGAGGTATAGGTCTAGTTTCATTCTCCTGCATATTGATATCCAGTTATCATAGCCCAATTTGCTGAAAAGGCAGTCTGTACCCAGTGTATAGGCTTGGTGCCTTTGTCAAAGATCAGATGTCTATAGGTGTGTGGGTTGATTTCTGGATTTTCTATTCTATTCCATTGATCAGTGTGTCTGCTTTTATGCCAATACCATGCTGCTTTGGTTATTATAGCTTTGTAGTATAGTTTGAAGTCAGGTTAGTGTTATGCCTCCAGCTTTATTTTTTTTGCTCAGCATTGCTTTGGCTATGCATGGTCTTCTCTTATTCCATATAAATGTCTGGATAGTTTTTTCCATTGCTGAGAAAAATGTCATTGGAATTTTGATGGGGATTACATTGAATTTGTATATGACTTTGGGTAGTATGGACATTTTCGCAATGTTGATTCTTCCAATCAAGAGCATGGGATATCTTTCCATCTTCTTGTGTCCTCTCTAATTTCCCTCAGCAGTGGTTTGTCCTTCTCATTATAGAGATTTTTGACATCCTTGGTAAACTCAATTCATAAGTATTTTATTTTTTTCTGCCTACTGTAAATGGGCAAACTTTTTAAATTTCTCTTTCTGCATGTTCACTATTGGGGAATAGAAATTAGAAATCAGTAACAAATGAAAATTCAGAAACTATACACATGGAAATTAAACAGCATTCTACTTAATGACATGTGGGTCCAAGAAGAAATCAAACACGAAATCAAAAAATTTATTGAAACTAATGAAAACAATGTTACATCATACCAAAACCTGTGGGATACTGCAAATCAGTACTAAGGGGGAAATTTATCATATTAAATGCTTACTTCAGAAGAATGGAAAGATGACAAGTGAACAACCTAACACTTCACCTTAAAGAACTAGAAAAACAAGAACAATCCAAACCCAAAGTTAGCAAACACAAAGAAATCATTAAGATCAGAGCAGAACTTAATGAAATTGAAACTCAAAACACAATCCAAAGATCAATGAATGAAAATGTTGTTTTTTTGAAAAGATAAATAAAATTGACAAACCATTAGCATGACTAACTAAAAAAAGAAGAGAGAAGATCCAAATAACAAAACTTAGAAATGAAAAAGGTGATATTACCACTGATACATCTGAAATACAAGGAATCATTCGACACTACTATAAACAACTCTATGCCAACAAATTTGAAAATCAGGAGGGAATGGTTAAATTTCTGGACACACACAACCTACCAAAACATAGCCAAGAAGATGTA
>NW_007736576.1:52563-52783 GCF_000696425.1 Galeopterus variegatus
CCCTCTCCCCCCTCCCACCCAAGTGTGTCCCCTCCATTTGCTTGTAAGAACTTCAAAAAAATGTTGGTTTTTTGAAAAGATAAAATTGACAAACCATTCGCATGACTAACTAAAAAGAGAGAAGATCCAAATAACAAAACTTAGAAATGAAAAAGGTGAGGGGCAGGCCCGGTGGCGCTCTGCTACAGTGCGCCGCTTGAGAGCGGTGCGGCGCTCCCGC
>NW_007736576.1:55411-56709 GCF_000696425.1 Galeopterus variegatus
ACACATTCTGACAGTGTCCCCTGAAGGGTTCCAGGATTTGAGTGTCATCTGCCTGTGTGGTGGGGACAGAGAGCCAGGAGGTAGAGAGTATCTGGGCAGAGGAAGGGCTGGGGGCTGGCGACCCTCCCAGGGGCTACCGTCCAGGCTGGGAGGTTGAGAAGGAGGAGCCACCGGGGAAGTGAGAGGAAACCCGGGGGAGGGCTTGGGCAATAGGTGGGCCAGGTGGTGACATGGCCAAGCACAGGGTGTGGGGGAAGGCCTGGTGGGAACACAAGTCGGGTGGGGCAGGAAGAGGTCAGAGGGGTGGTGGGCAGTACTTCAGGGCAGGGATCTGGCGGTCTCCTGTAGCAAAAGAGACCGGCATGTTGAGAGCCATGCCAGGATTGGCTGAGAAAGTCACTCACTATAAACAAGAGGCCATGTGTGGCTGGAGCAGTCAGCACAGGCCCCAGGGGATTGTCCGTCCACGTCTGCACCCCTTCCCTCTCCTGCAGCCTCCTCCAGGGACCTTGCTGGAGACCCCGTGTGGCACCAGTGTTTTCCTCTGCTCTTGGCTTCAGGGACTGCTTTTCAATCTGATTCTGTGCGTGATTATGTCATGCGTGCATATGGCTCGAAAGTCAGATCTACCTGACCAGAAGAAGCTCAGCATCTCTCTGGGTCCACTCACCTGCTCCCCTTTCCAGGCATAACTACTTTCTATGGTCTGTTCTTCCCTTTTTGGTACAAGCAGATACAGCCCCACTGCTGCCGCCGCCGTGGCTTGGCCAGCCCTCGTTGCCTTGCCCTTTCCCCGGCACTCCATCGCCCAGAGTCCACCCTGGCTGACATCTGGCAGAAATTTTGTTTTTAGCTTAAAAGTTTCTATGGATGCAGAATGTGAAGTTAGGTATTAATTTACAATTGCTAAATGTATTTTTCAAAAGTGAAAGAATACTCAGCCAGCACTATTTTTCCAATGAATAAAGCTGACTGTTGACAGCAGGCTGCTAGAGAGGACAATTTAACCCCAGCGGGGTTGGTGCTCTGAAGGCACGCGGCCCAAGCACTGCCCACCTCTGTCTGGGTACTTGGCCCTGGGAACCTGGGATCTGAGGAGAGGGCAGGAGGAGGGTCGGCAGCCAGGTCAGGAGACCCCGCAGCCCCGGCAGATTGAATTTTATTGGGAGAACAGTTGGAAAGTCCCCAGAACCAGCTGGAAGTCCAAGGGGGAGCCAGGCTCAGGAAGTGAGTAGGCGCAGAGGCGGGAAGCTGTGGGGACCTGGTGCTCGGCCAACTCTGCTGACATCACCACAGGC
>NW_007736576.1:57700-59990 GCF_000696425.1 Galeopterus variegatus
GTTTTCTTTTCAGACCAAGAGGAAATTCGTAAAATTCTTAGGTGGTAAATCCAAGACTTTGACCACTGACTTCACGCCATGGAGATGCACGTCGAGGGACGTTCACAGGAGTAGAATGTTGGCGTGGACTCCTCAGGAGCTGGCGGTCCCTGGGGCACTCAAGGAGAGGCACGCACCTGAGAGCCTTCTTCCCTGGAGACAGCTCCACCCTCACCTGGGGTCAGCACTCAGCTCATGGCTGCAGGTTCCTTACTCAAGGTCCCCTCCACTCTCTGCACAAGTCAGTCTCCAAAGCCCAGGAGAGGCCCCCACCCCACAGAGGGAGGAGCACCACTGCAGACATAAGCTCCCCGGACAACTCTGTTGAATCTGTGTCATTGAAATCACGTGCCACCCTTGGTGTCATGTAGGCGAGTGCCCAGAAGCCCTGGGACCTTACCCTGGCTTCCGCCGCCCACCTCCATCACACGGTGCCTCGTTAACTTTCAGTTTGGAGAGAATCTCACATGCACAGAACAGTTAAGGTACAGTATATACACTGATAAAAGAACCTCCCAGCCTCACCCAGAGTCACCTGTTGTTGACGCTTCCTCTGTTGACTTTATCGTTTGGGCTGCAGAAACACACGCATGAACATACACATGCACATGAATACACATGCACCCACCCATGCATGCTTGCACACATGTACACATGCACTCATGTGCACACACATGCATTCTTTGCACACACGTACACATGCTCCCACATGCACACAGGCACACAGGCACCCCCCACACCCACACATGCACACACACATATGCTTGCATGCATACACGTGCTTGCACACACCCACACACATGATTTTTTTCTGAGCCATTCAACAATTGCAGATACTGTGGCCCTTCACCTCCAAGTACCTGGCGTGTTTCCTACCAATGAGGACGTCCTCCCACACGACCTCAGGAACAGCTGCCCTGATGTCAGGCTTCTGTCACAACCATACTCCAGCCTGTACAGAGAACAGGGCATCTGCGTCCAGGCTGGAGCACATGCCACATGAGGTGCTCTCTGTTGTCCTTTCTTCCAGCACATTTCCACAGCCTTCCAGTGTTTGGTGGTGTGGACATTTTTGTGACAGTACAGGCCTGTTTGTTGTTGTTGTTGTTGTTTTTGTTGTTGTTGTTTAAGTAGAGTGGTTCAGTCTTGGGCTTCATGTCTGAGGCTTCCTTGTNAGACACCCCCAGACCCCAGGAAAGTGCACCCATCTGCACATGAGTCCCCCACTAAGGGTGCGTGAGAGCTTTCCCTGTGAAGGGCACTTGCTCTTAACTTTCCAGCCTGTCAACAGAATGATACTTTTGTAAAGTACAGCTTAAAAAATTATGAGAAAATGAATTTTAAAAGATAATAAAGGCCCATTTCTTTCTTATTGGATTAAACATACATAAAACTATCTGACAGGTTGTGGGCCACAGAAATTTTTAAAAGCACATACTCAATATTCTGCATGCTTCGTTCCAGGAAATGGTCACCTACAGCTCAGGACCAGTGTGGCTGGATCCCGTGCAGTGGCACCTGCAAAGAGCATGCTTCATATAGCCCCCGGGGCTGAGTGGTCCTCCCTCCCTCCGTGGTCTCAGCCACTCACGGGGTCCCTCTTCATCAGTGCTCCCCGCCACCTAGTCACTGAACCTGCTACAGACTCCAGAGATGAAGGCTCACAGAGCCGAGAGACCCGGTGTGGGGACTGGAACAGGCCGGGAACCAGGTCAGCACCTGCAACAGTCCCATCCTCAAGGGCGGCCCCTCACAGTGACACAATCAGGAGACCCTGCCTCCTGACCTCCAGTTGGTTAAAATGTGGAAAGCCTAAGAACAGCAGTGTCACGAGGATGCTGGCAAGCCAGGAACTGGGAAGGAAGGGAGTGTGTATCTTCCCTCAGGACAGACACACTCCCATGGCCACCAGCCCAGGGTGTTTGCAGCAATAAGATACCAACTGGGATGGGTGCGTCCGTGGGTGGCTTCGCAAACATCGTGAAACCGCGATGATCCTTGAATTAGATTTAAATGTATGAACAGGACTAAATCTCAGATACAGTACTGAGAGAAAAATATATGTCGGTGAAATGTACTTGAATTTTAAAAATAAAAATTAATGGTCACTGTTAATGGGTACACACAAGCAGGTACCTGGGTGGGGACATCGGCTGTACCTGCAACCCTGGTCTTCAGGAAATCCAAAAAGATCAAATACAGCAAAATTTAACACCTGCTAAATCTGGGTGTTCGGTACAGAAAGCACAGA
>NW_007736576.1:61414-62724 GCF_000696425.1 Galeopterus variegatus
ACTCTGAAATGGGCTTTGTGGAGAGAGACATCCTCTTCTTTTCTTTATCTCTGCTGGTGACACTGCTTGTGTGAATGCACTCCAATGGTTGGTGGACTATCTATGTGTCGGTATGGTATCTAGCCACTTTCACGGCAGCCATGGTTATTTTGGTGGCTGTGGTGGGCCACCCCCATGGAGGCGATGTTTTTGGTATGCTCCTTGGAGCTGGTGGTGTGCCTGGTTGTGGGGTGTGTCTGGTCCCCTTCTCCATGCCTCCGGTCTCTGGATGGGCCTGAGGTGCTGGCACCACCTGCCTGGTAATGGGAGGGGGGGTTCTGGTCCCCTTCTCCATGCCTTAGTTTACTGGGTGGGCCCTGAGGTTCTGGCACAGTATGCCTGATTGTGGGAGGGGTGTCCAGTCCCTTTCTTCATGCCACCGGACCCCAGGTGGGCCCCGAAGCTCTAGCTTGGTGTGCCTGGTTGTGGGAGAGAGGTCTGATCCCCTTCTCCATGCCACGGGACCCTCGGCAGTCCATAAGGTGCTGGTGCAATGTCCTTGGTTGTAGGAGGGTCATCTGGTCCCCTTCTCCATGCCTTGGGTCCCTGGTCAGGCCTTGAGGTGCTGACATGGTGTGCCTGGTTGCAGGATGGTGGTCCTGTCCCCTTCTCCATGCCCTGGGTCACCAATCAGGCCTCGAAGTGCTGGCATGGCATGTCTGGATGTGGGGGCAGGATCCAGTTCCTCTGGTTCCTAGGCAGTCCCCAAGGTGCTGGTGGTGTACCTGGGCCGGAACTAGTTTTTTGTCCTTTGCTTGCTTCTAACACAGGGGAACTTCCTGTGGGAACCAGTACTTGAGCTGTGTGGTTGAGTTAAATTGCTGCTTNAACCCATGGCCTTGGTGTTATCAGCACCACACTCTCCTGAGTGAGCCACAGGCCAGCCCCTGTGAATGCACACTTTAAAAGAGTCGAAGTGGCACACTTTATAGGTATGTTTTACAAAGATAAAAAAAATTTAGACATAGCATTTAATCAACTTAAAGAAGAATGTGCTCATTTGTAGAAATGCTGTTTTCACCTTTTAAAGCGTGACTTACATGCGTGTATCATGCTGGCTCCAAGGCTGGCTTTTTTTGTTTGTTTGTTTGCTTTATTTATTGAATCAAAATCGATTATACACATTTTTGGGGTTGAACATTGAGATATGTTGATCAAATCAATATTCCTAACATATATATATTGTTACAAATCATAATTATTATTTATGGCTCTTGTCCAATCTCTCGCCTTCCGCCTCTCCCTTCCCCCTCTAATTACCCTAGATTTCT
>NW_007736577.1:0-1336 GCF_000696425.1 Galeopterus variegatus
TATCAGAATTAAATGTTGTCTGTCTAAAGAATTGCTCGAGGTAGATAGAGTGTAGAAATAGGGAAGGTGTCAGGAGACAAGCACAGGTCTTCCCTTCACTTTGCACCGCAGAGACTGCACCAACCAAGGGGTCTGAACTTGGTACAACATGACTTTATTTGGGCTTTCAGTGGCCCTCACAGGCTATACTGAGAGAGTGCATATCCCAGCCTTTAAGAATCATATGACGTTTAATCTACAGTTGATGGGGGTGCCAAAGAACAAAAGCAGATACCAGTAGATTAGTAAGNCTAATAGTTTGAATTATTATTTTATTTCCTTATAAGCTAATGTTGTATTCTTAACATTTATTTTTTTCAAATGCAGTCTAATCCTCTGAACAGATTTTTAACCAGTATAAAAAATAAAGATAAATAAGGCTGATTCCAAAGAAAACAACCGTGAAGCAATTGTTTGCAAGTTTTATCCGGTGATGCTTAAGAGCCATCTTAAACCACACAACAGTCCACTTTACTTTTGTTAAGCTTCACTCATCTTATCCCTGGGCCTTTACAATAGACTTCCCCAATTTCCTAACATTAGTCTTTCCCAAAGCCAGCTCAGAATTAGACACAAGTAGAGAAGAGAAATAAAAAGAAAACCTTATCACATTCCTCCCATTTAAAAACCTCTGATGGTTTTCTATTGCAAACAGAACAAAACTGAAATTCCTTCTCACAGCACCTAAGGACATTCAAATACATCCCCAGTTTACCACTTGAACCTAATCTCTGTCCCACCTCACTTCCTAATAGTAATACTAAGGCTCCTGTGTATTGTATTTTCTTGGCCTTTCCCAGTTATAGAGTATTCTTATATAAGTTGTTTATTCATCTCCTTCTCCAAAAGGAAAACTCCTATTCATCCTTCAAGATCCATCTCAAATAGTGGCACTTCTGTGAAGCACTTGGCAACACTTCCAGGCACGTCATTACTACTTTAATATGAGCCCATACACCTTTTTTCCAGCTATTGAAGTACTTATTTTCTTGTACTGTAATTACTTGTCTGTTTGTTTTCTTTCATTCTTAGACTGTGAACTCCTCAAAGGTACAGATTATACTTCTTTCTGTACTTCTAGTGCCAAAGACATGCAAGATACTCAGAAAGTGTTTCTTGAATAAATATATGAATGAATGAATGAATGAATGAATGAATGAATGATGAATGAATGAATAAAATATATGTATAGATATATAGATATATAGGTATATATCTCAGGAAGTGTATTAGTCCATTCCTGTTTTTTATAACAAAATACCTGGAACTGGGTGATTTGTAAGAAAACAAAATTTAT
>NW_007736577.1:2044-4855 GCF_000696425.1 Galeopterus variegatus
ATTCCTGTTTTTTATAACAAAATACCTGGAACTGGGTGATTTGTAAGAAAACAAAATTTATTGCTTACAGCTTCAAAGGCTGGGAAGTCCAAAGTCCAGGGAACACATCTGGTGAGGGTCTTTTGGGGGATGGCTTTACAACAATACAAGGGTCTCATATGACAGAAAATGGCAGAGCCAAGAGAGAGACTAACCTCTCATGTGCTCTTCTATTAAAGCTCACAGAACCACGCCCCTGACCACCATTATTAATCCATTCACTACAGCATGGTCCTATGATCTAATTACCACTTCAAGGCCCCTTCTTTCAATTACCATAGTAGGATTTCCCACCCTCCACAGTTAACAGTGAGGATTAAGCTTCAATGAGGGTGTGGGGGAAGGGGCAACATCCAATCTAGAGCAGGAAGAAACATGATACCATGATACCTATAAAAGACAATCATCCAACTGATTTATTAATGAAACAAACACAAGATATGATGATCGGACAACCACAAAGGATATTGCAATAAGCTTAGGTATCGACCAAGCTCTTACCAACCTACACTGAACAGGACAAGGATAGGGAATAGTTATAGGAAACAAGAAGAACACTGAATCATATAAAGTTAGATGCTTTGAGAGAAGCAGTGACTTTCAATCAAAAGTCACAGCCAGCTGGAGACTACATCAAGGAGGGAAACTAGAGAATAAATACCTTGACTCTATTCTGTTATTTCCTTCTAGTATCTTATTGGTAATCCTCATGGAAGACTTCTGCTGGAAGCCTAGAGCCCTGGGAGCCTCTTGATGTTGCCCATGGACATAAGCATTCCAAAGACAATCAACATCAACGCAGAGGAGAATGAGGAGTAGATCTAGAGGGGCAAGTGGGGATGTCCAACAGTACATAGACATATCACTGTATGTTATGCATAATACTGTCCTGAGGGATAGTCCAATAAGTAACTCTATTACTCTTCCTCCCTGCCCAGGTTCTAAATGAACTGAGAAATAAAACTTACCTTTTAGTAGAAAGTTGGGAAATCAAACTATCCCTTTTCTTGCTGGGAGAGGTCAGAAGAATACGACTTTAAGTCTATTTTTCCAAGTAGGTTTGCAGATACTGAGTCTTAATCTGAAATACTTATTTATTTATGAAAATCTAAACTAGGACGGTTGTGTTGGATGGTGTGTGGTATATAGCAAGATCCATGCTCTCTTCAGGCAAATAGGCCTCAAGAGAAAGGACAGCATTGAGCGAGAACATCCAGTTATTCTTTTCAAATTTACAAATCAAATGTAGTAAATGCTGTGATAATACACCTACAATAATTCAAATTTATATATAACATGTATCAGGATTGGCTTTTCCCTTGATTGCAAGCACTCAGCTATCAAATGGGAATAGATAAATCTCCTTAACTTCAGAAAGGAAAGGGAGATTGCAGAGGAGACAGTAAGGCATGATAGGGAAATAGTAGCCAACACCATCTGAGGAAGCTGGGAAGTGAAGTGTCACCTTTTGTCACCAGTATTCATTTTCCTGGCCCAATCTGACTGTGTAACATTGCTGAAATTGGCACCAACAAAACAGATTTCTGGAATGGCTGCCACTCTTTTAGAATTCCCTGCTAAGTTTAGGACCTAGAATGATCCTCATCAATATTTAACTTGCATCAGACAACAGCCAACAGGTGGTGTCAAATGTAACTAGGATGTGGATTGATTTAAAATGTGAAGTCAGACTTTCACAATTCCAGCCAGCCTACCCCAGACTGGCTCTCAACACCATGATCTTACATTTAACATGACTGGAATTTTTAAACCCTGCATATCGTGTTATGGGGCTAATAAAGGAGAAGAGAGAGGCACTTAAAGAAAATCCCTTTTCATTGAATCAAGAGCAGGAAAAAAAAATGTATTTGCCCTCTAATGACATGTTTATACCATAATAATAAAAGTATTAGTTTTATTATGTTTGATTATACTGAATATTTAGAAGGATATACTCTAATTTGTGAACACTGAAGAGTTATAATGCTGATACTATACTTTTAAATTAATTTTTGCTCTTCTGTTTTTTCAATTACATTTATAGTTGTCCATTGAGTAACATGGGGTTTAGGGATGCTAACCCTCCATGCAGTTGACAATCTACATATAACTTTTGACTCCCCCCAAACTTAACTACTTAAGTTACTTAACTACTAATAGCCTACTGTTAGTCAGGCTACTTAACTGTTTGTTNAAATAAATAAATAAATAAAAGAAATTGGGCGATGGACACAAAGAATAATTACATTTTGTGATGATGAATATGCTAATAATCCTGATCTGATTATCATATATTGAACACAAATACTGATAGTCAATACTATACCCCACAAATATATATATGATCAATTCTGTTTCAATAAAAGAAATGAATAAAATCAGTAAAATTTTGATATAATTTTGAAAATAGGTATAGTGGAGTGTCCTGCCTTAAAATAGACCTGAAATTTCAAAATTGAATTGTTTACCGCATCCTCAGAAGATTTTTTTTTTTTCTGGGAAAAATCTTTTGATTGGTCTCTTTAGTTAAACACCAAGCAAAAGCTCTTTTCTGAAATGGAAATACTTGAAACAATTTCTGTCTAACCATGTGCAATGCTCTGTAGTGGGCAGCCAGACCTCATTATCTGTTGATCATTTTCCTTTAATAAATAAATGCTTCTTTACTACTTATGGTTTGGTCCTCTATGGCTGCCTATTAGTGCATGTTGTATCAGAATTAAATGTTGTCTGTCTAAAGAATTGCTCGAGGTAGATAGAGTGTAGAAATAG
>NW_007736577.1:5770-8250 GCF_000696425.1 Galeopterus variegatus
GTTTAATCTACAGTTGATGGGGGTGCCAAAGAACAAAAGCAGATACCAGTAGATTAGTAAGGTATTTCTTAAAAAAGGAATATGCCGATTGTCTCTCAGCATTACCCACATCTAGTAATACACACTGCAAATTTGATGTCATTTCCATCGTGCTGAGCATTCAATGGAGTCAAATAGAAAGTTAGAGCTTGGACTTTGCGTTTCTGTGTGAAATTACAGATACATCTCTTGTAGGATTCTGATTAGTAGCAAAAAAGGGAGAACTGGGTCTCCTTTCTTAAGGCCAGAGCAGTGGTGACAAGAACAGTTGTTTGGGAAGGACGACAGTGCCCGGCAGAGTGGTGATATCTCAGCAGCCAACAGCAGCAGAGCCAGCACTGTGCAGTGGGTCTGAGGTCCATGGCAGAATAATGTGCGAGTCTTAGATCTGACAGTCATGTGACAGTGATCTGTGGAGCTCTTAGAAATAGCTAGGGGACATGTTGAGAGATGCTCATTTCTGTCATTCAAGCACATAGGGATGATGCCTTGGTGATTTGGCTATTTGGAGTTACTTGTGATGATGTGTGGTAGTCATAAGCTGATCAGGCCAGAGGACATTTGGGTTAGTTACATAAGCCTTATTTTTAATGCTACACATGCCATACTAACTTCTTTTCCATTTTTTTTATAACCCAGCACAGAGAGATGAAAACTCTATTTTTATTATTTTCCTCCCTAAAGAGACCTCTCTGTTTTGGAAGAGGTTATTGAAACCATGACTTAACAAAAACATCTTTTTTTCCCCAAAGAAGTTACTTTGTACCCTAAACAAATTAGTTTAATATGTGTATAGCCAATTCTTGTTTTATAAACAGAATCTTGGCTTGTGAGTGGGCCACTCAACACAATGAAACATCAATTCAAGGAACAAAAGAAAAGAAGACATTGTCAGTCAATTTAGTCCAAAAGTAAATTAATGTTTCTTCTTGAAAATCTTATGGAGAATAATATAGCTGGATTGTACCAATCAGGGTACACTGGTCTTGCAAACAAAGAGGTAAGATGTTTTAATGTCATATATTTTATTATCCCACTGGGTCATGTTGCCACCCAAAGATCACAAAACTCTTTGTGGGATGGGCTGGGGATGGGGATGAAGAGGAGGAATTAGAATAAAAATTTAATAAATTGATAATACATTCATTAGACGATCTTTGTGATGGAAGGGAAGGTTAAATAAAATCATGGGACCTGCTACAGCTAAGTCACCAATATGGCCTGGACACTATCGTCATGTATTTGGTCCTCTTAGTATTCTTTCAGTTAAAGTAAGGTATTTCCTAACACTCAATAAAAAAAATCAAGGTAGCTGTGAAATGTTGTAAGTCCAAGCTCATATATACTCCATCTCTTATTTCAGCCTCTGCTTTGAGACATAACCTAAGTTAATCATTTTAAAAAATAAAAGCAGCATGGGTTTTAAAACCACTTCCTCCTTTACCATGGAGAAAATATGTTCAACACAGAAATAGAGCAATAGATGAAGGTTGTTAATGATGTCAAGTACCTCAAAAATGTTTATTAATACACTAAGATAGAAGAAAATAAAGTCAATAAGGAAAAATGGGGAAGGAAGGAAGAGCAAGAAAGAGGGAGGAAGGAAGAAAGGAAGGGAGGGAGAGCAAGAGAGAAGGGAAAAAATGATAAAGAAAGAGGGAAAGAAGGAAAAGAGAGAAAAGGGGAAAAGAGAGAGAGAGAAGACAGGAGTTAGAAAACCAAGCTGAAGCCCTGCTAATCCTCCCTCCGAAGGGGGCAGTTACCTCGCCTGTACTGGGAGAGCTTGGGGCCTGATGTTCCTTGGATTCATATCAACTCAAACACTTTATAAATTTGTTGAAAGGTGAGATTCTGCTATGGGTCAAATGTGTCTCCCAAAAGTTCGTGTACTGGAAACTTAATCTCCACTGCAACAGTGTTAGGAGGGTGGGAAATCCTATTACGGTAACTAAAAGGGGGAGCCTGGAAGAGGTGATTAGATTGTGAGGACTGTGCCCTTGTGAACGTATTAATCCACTGATGGAGTCATGAGCACGGTTCTGATGGCTTTATAAGGAGAGTGAGTGAGAAAGTTAGTTCTCTGTTGCTCAACCCATTCTTGCCATTCTCCCTGCTTTGCTGTTAGTTACGACCAAGAAAAAGGTCCTCAGCAGATGTGTTCCTTGAACTTTGGACTTCCCAGCCTCTGAAACTGTAAACAATAAACTTCATTCCTTGTAAATTACCCAGTTTCAGGTATTCTGTTATAAGTCACAGAAACGGACTAATACAGATGCCAGTGGTTACTTCTGAACGCTGATTTATCTCAGCTCTCTACAGTGCAACACTGCACCGTACACATTTGTAGCAGGAAAGGGTGGTATTTCCTGAAGAAAATAATTGTCAAATGAAGTATATGGGTAAGTATGGCAGATATTGCCTTTAGGACACTTTGGGAACCA
>NW_007736577.1:8261-13670 GCF_000696425.1 Galeopterus variegatus
AATAAACTTCATTCCTTGTAAATTACCCAGTTTCAGGTATTCTGTTATAAGTCACAGAAACAGACTAATACAGATGCCAGTGGTTACTTCTGAACGCTGATTTATCTCAGCTCTCTACAGTGCAACACTGCACCGTACACATTTGTAGCAGGAAAGGGTGGTGGACTAATACAGATGCCAGTGGTTACTTCTGAACGCTGATTTTATCTCAGCTCTCTACAGTGCAACACTGCACCGTACACATTTGTAGCAGGAAAGGGTGGTATTTCCTGAAGAAAATAATTGTCAAATGAAGTATATGGGTAAGTATGGCAGATATTGCCTTTAGGACACTTTGGGAACCATATAATCTCAAATCCCACTCACAGAGGTGAACTCAACATTGTCTTGAAGCACATTTCAAACCTCGTACTTAAGGTCAAAGCTTCCTTGTGGCTTTGAAAAGAGTGCTGGTTTTGGAGTAACAAGGCCTGGGCTTGAAATTCCTTTCTGCTGCTTATATGTCATGTTACTGTGGAAAAAGAACCGAATTGATGTTTTAAATCTAGCTCTTCATCTGGGAAAATGATAGCTACCTACCTTTGGTAGAACTATCTTAAAGAAGATAGTTCTACCAAAGCATACGGCACATATAAAACGCAATAAATTCAACTGAATTTGAATGTTTAAATTCATCTTTAAGAGAATTCATCTTTAGATAACTTCACCTTGTCATGTTTTTTTCTTAAAGTTAATATGAAAAATGCTAGAGGTGGTTTCTGCTTTTGTAAGAAAAACTGTGGAAGTTATTAAGAATGGCAATTATTAAAAATATTAAAAATATTTACTGAATTCCTGAAGAATTAGAGTACTTAATCAGTTAACATGACTCCATGTTGAGAGGATTAAATCTTTGCCAAAGATTAAAATGACAATTACAGCAAAATATGATTTCAAAACAAAGCAGAAACAGTAAAACTGTACTAGTAGTTACAGTTAAAAGTTGAATTCTGAGTATTGATATGATCCCAAAGTAACAATAATCTAAGAACCCAGCGAATAAGCTAGAATCCATTTCTGTAATCCAGCAGTAACTGACAATAAAGGTAAATGCAATACTAGCAGCCAACATGCATTGATGGTTTGCCCTATACCAGAACTGGGTTTCTGTGTATTACACATCATTTAATTTCCTCAACCACCCTATAAAGTTAGATTCTGCTGAAACTTGCATTTTGTAGATGAAGAAACTGAAGTTTATAAGAGGTTGAATAACTTGTCTGACCCGCAGTTATTAAACACTGGAGCTGAAATAAGACTTCAGAGAGTGGGATTGGAAATTTAGCGCTAAGAAAAGAGAGATCAATCTCTCCAGTGACTTAATGATTGAATGCAGTACTTCTGTATAGAAGCCTGTGCATCCTGTTTCAATTTTCCTGCACATCTCAGAAGCCATTTCTTGAAACTATTCAGTTGCTGAACATTCAAGCATTAATTACAAAGGTAACAAATGCCCTATCCAGTAAAACTGCTGTTAGTTGGTGTTCTACTGCTGAGATGCATATGGACAATCAGTATGTCGTGGGAAACTTTTACTCAGGTCAAATAAGAATCCAGGTAGATATCAAACTATCAGGAAGATTTGATCTACAGGTAAGGTACTTCATTAGCCCAGACTAGCTCCATACCACTGACACTTAGGGGAACTAAGCAAACTGCTTTTAGCTGATCTGTGTATTCCCACTGGAATATTAATTTTTTCTTAGACACACACAATTAAATCACTCACGATTGTTTTCTCATTTCTTCTTGGGATGTTATTTTAAAATCATAATTGCATAACTAAATGATTTGGAACTGTTTTCTCAATCTTTCTTTCAGTAAAGTATTTCCACCCAATTTTTAGATTTGCTGTCAGTCTTCTCATTTAGATAACTTGCGTTCCACTCACCCATATTTTAATGATCTCTGGCATTAAAAGTCAATTCAGGATCTAAAATCTGAGTTAAATAAACTTTTTACATTTAGCTAATAATTTTATTTTTGTGTGTCAATCATTGTCTTAAATTTTCAAGTCAGTATGCTCAGCTTATTGTCTGAATACATACAAAATAAAGCTGAATATTTTCTTTGGTACATAATTCAGGATTTTACAAGACCCTAAGATAGTTGCTATAAACAAAAAGCAGAAGAGATATTACTTTATTTTTCTGTCTGTTTTATTATTAGAGAAACAAAGAGATAAAATGACCTCACCAAGTTCACATAGCTGCTAGTTAAGAAAGCTTACCCGGGTTAGAAGGTAGGTCTAATATGAATTCCTCTATAGGCTCACTACTCAAAGTATAGAGGACTTGCAGCATCAGCAGCATCAGAGAGCTTGTCAGAAATGCAGAATCTCAGACTTCACTCTGATATACTGAATCAAAATTCACATTTTACAAGATTCTTAGGTGACTTGTATCACATTCAAATATGAGAAGCACTGCTCTATAACACAGTCAGTTTTCTTAATTATCCGCCTACAAAATAACATGGCCCTTGGCAGATGTTAGTCTAGAACTTAAAAAAAAAATTAGGAAAACTGAGGACTGAAAATTTTCTAAAACTTACAGTGAATAATTTCAGATTCATTTTTTTATTATTAGGCAGTTTTCTTTAGAAGTAACTCATGTTTATGTTTATAATTGCAAATATAAATTGTTACCTACATATGTATATGTTTAATACATGTATACTAAAAGAGATATGTATCTCAGATTTTTATTGGACAGCACGTGTCTTCATCCCTGGAACCGTTAACAGGAGAGCAGTACATTTACAAGCCACCAAATGTCAACTTTTGCAGAACTTGCCGTTACCTATCAGAAGCACACCAGCGCCATCTGCTGAAGCTGCCATAGAAAAGCGTGCAGAGCATTTTGCAAGGTAGTTTCATTATCATATTACTATTTAGTATTCACACTTTCCCCCAATGCCTGATTTCTCTCCAACTTGGTGACGACCCCAGACAATATTTTTTCTCTGTTTATGATCCCCTAATAAAGTAGCTAAAACTTAGCCCACTATAGCCATACCGAAAAGATTTAAGACCAGCTTCAATTATGTATAAAGTAGTTTATATTACTGTACTCTTTGAATAGATTTTTGATTGCCAGGATAATTGTTCTAACTTATGATTCAAAAAGTAAAATCAATGTGCCAGGTGCAGCTTAGTTACTAATGTAGAAGGCCTCAGACCTGTGTTCAAAGAACAGGTATTTGAGGCCCATTAAATATGGGAAATTTCTCTCTTCATCTCCCCCTATTCCTTGTCTGCATATGTTTGTATGAAAGAGGTGCTTTCCTTCCTCAATCTTTAGTCTAAAAAAAGTTAATATCACCATACATGAACATCTTTCCAGTTCATAAAGGCAAATTTTTTAACCCCTATTCTATTTTCCTCCTCAGCTCTGGTTAATTTATACCCAGAAAAATCTCTGTTCTCTTCCTCGCGTCATAAATAAATAAATAAATAAATAAATAAATAAATAAATAAATAAATAACCTCTGCAAAAGCAACTGGCTAGAAAACTCTAGAAACATTTTAAAGATAGTTCCAGATGATTTTTCAAAAAATGATCAGTTGGAAGGAACTATAAATAAATAAATAACCTCTGCAAAAGCAACTGGCTAGAAAACGCTAGAAACATTTTAAAGATAGTTCCAGATGATTTTTCAAAAAATGATCAGTTGGAAGGAACTTGAGGGGCTCAAATTTTCCTCCAAAAAGCCTCAAAATTTCCACTAATTAGCAAAGATAAGTTTTGTCAGTGCTGTTCTTGTTGTTGATGATGGTGATTGATCATGGCATCTTTAAAAGAAATCCCATTAAGGGAATGTATTTGCCTACCCCAAATATTTCACCCCTGGAATATTGTGTGACATCCTACTGAAAGGGCTTTCAAAGTATCCTTTATGTCAAAGGTGCACTGCAGAGAATACCTGTATCTCACTTTTAACATCTTAAGCCTCTGTAGAGAGAGAATGCTAATTCAACATTAGTAAATTTGAAGGGAATATATTGAAAGGAGAACAAAGTTAATTCCCTGAAAAAGTACGTGCCTTCGAATCTCAAAGTGCCAATTCAGTGTGTTTAAGAAATGGCTAAACATAAAGCCTCAGGAGAAAGGAGAGCAAAGGGAAATTGACTTTTAAGAGTTTCTCAGATAAGAATTTGCATGAAGTACTTTCCACTTTACTCTTCATGTTGGGTTTGGTTACAATAATAAAAGATAGGTATACATCCTGGGTTTGATTTGTTTGGGGAAAACTGGTTTAGACTGTTCTGCATTTTCAAAGAAAAATTGCGCCAAATTTAAATAGACAAGGAAGACTTTACTGAAGACTGTTGCAAAAGGGGAGAGAGATTGAACTCAACTTCACTGAAACAAAAGATGGGAAAATTTTTAAGCCCTGGGGAAGCTGGTGGAAGAAGTACTGAGGACATTAGGGCAGAGGTTGGTCACTATGATTAGGGCAGAGGTGTCTGCTAATTGGTGCTTATCTAAGTTAAGCTCCTACCCTCCCACAGAGACCAAAAACAGGAGTGCAGTCTTTCTTCATGATTACATTTCAAAGGGATGACTCCCAGGTTCTTGAAAAAGACATTCATGGGTTTTAAAATTGCAAGAGGCTGAGAAATTTGCATCTCTAAGGAGCAAAAAAAGAACTTATAATTATAAGTTTTCTAAAGTAAATGCTCAAAGGAAAGTGGAATCAGGGTCCTGGTCAGAAAGAAACTTGTCTAAAGCTGAGTTAAGGTGAAGGGGTTAAGGCTGTCTTGGTCAGCATCCAATTATTATATCAGAAGTATGTTAATAAACTCTAAAAATGAGTTGTTTAAAAATAGCATTGCCAAGTGTGAATATAAAGTCAATAACTTAGATTTTCTTTACTAATTTATAAACCTTCTCTGTGAGTAATTTACAAAGAGAAATTCTTAATCTACGGGCAACATCATTAAAATAATCAAACACCTCACAGTAAGAGGGCTCTGAAGGGCAACACTCATTTGAACACGTAAGTTACTGTAAGCTAGTCAAACACAGCCTGTTCACATAGTGTTATAGGTGATTCTTTGTCATCGGGTAGTTCTAATACTTTCCTTAAATTGCAGAGACTCTATTCTATTCTTTTATTTTAAAAAATCCATCTCGAAATGTGTATTGCCATAAAATGATTGCAGTAAAATGATTGCCATACCATCTTCCATAAAGTAAGCCTGTTCACATAGTGTTATAGGTGATTCTTTGTCATCGGGTAGTTCTAATATTTTCTTTAAATTGCAGAGACTCTATTCTATTCTTTTATTTTAAAAAATCCATCTTGAAATGTGTATTGCCATAAAATGATTGCAGTAAAATGATTGCCATACCATCTTCCATAAAG
>NW_007736577.1:14230-15091 GCF_000696425.1 Galeopterus variegatus
GAAATGTGTATTGCCATAAAATGATTGCAGTAAAATGATTGCCATACCATCTTCCATAAAGTGGCTGAGCCAGGTTACATTTCCACCAGCAGGGCGCAAGGTTCCCTTTTTTCCATACCCCCACCAACATTCGTTACCTTTTGTCTTGTTGATGCTGCTGTTGTTGTTTATAATAGCCATCCTACCAGGTGTGAAATGATATCTCATTGTAGTTTTGTTTGCAATTCCTGATGATTAGTGATATTGAGTACCTTTTCGTGTACCTGTTGGCCATTTCTATGTCTTCACTGGAGAACTGTCTATTAAAATTCTTTGCCTATTTTTTAATCAGGTTATTTGTTTATTTGCTATTAAGTTGCAGGAGTTCATTAAATATTTTGAATATTAATCTCTTATCAGATATATGGTTTGCAAATATTTTCTCCCATTCCAAAAGTTGTCTCTTTATTCTTGATTGTTTCCTTTTCTGTGCTAAAGCTCTTCAGTTTAATGTAGTCTCACTTGTGTATTTTTGCTTTTGTTGCTGGCGCTTTTGGTGTGACATCCAAGAAATCATTACCAATAACAATGCCAAGAAGCTTTTCCCGTATGTTTTCTGAAGACAGTATGAAGGTTCCTCAAAAAATTAAAAATAGAACTCCCATATGATCCAGCACTCCCACTCCTGGGTATATATCCAAAAGAACTGAAATCAGAATCTCGAAGAGATATCTGCACTCTCACATTCATGGAAGCATTATTCATAACAGCCAAGATATGGAAACAACTTAAATGTTCATTTGAGGCAGGGATAAAACAGGGACTCGCCCCAGGAGCCTGCTCATAAATATTCAGACTGGATGGGCCAGAACCAGCGCACTC
>NW_007736577.1:15209-16172 GCF_000696425.1 Galeopterus variegatus
GACTCGCCCCAGGAGCCTGCTCATAAATATTCAGACTGGATGGGCCAGAACCAGCGCACTCGGTGGAACAGAAGGGGCAGAGGTCAACCATTAGGAGTTTGCACATGGGAGACGGAGAGGATGGAGAAGATCAGAGGTGCTTGCATCTCTCTTTGGTGGAGATGGCTGTGCACTTCCTTGGCCTGTACCTTCACTTGGTAATAAAATTCTATTATGTTTTTCTGTCCCTCTCTTCCTTTCCTTTTGCTGATGCCATGAAAAATTCTTTTTTCATGGGCCAGGATCCTGGATATGCCTCCTGGTAATGCATTGACAGATGAATGGTTAAAGAAAATATGATATACATACACAATGGAATATTACTCAGTTTTATAAAATAAGGAAATTCTACCATATATGACAACACGAATGAACCTGGAGGGCATTATGCAAATTAAAATAAGCCAGTCACAGAAGGACAAATACTGCATGATATCACTTACGTGAAGTATCTAAAATAGTCACAGGCATAGAAACAGAGAGTGGAATGGTGGTTGTGAGGGGCTGTGGGGAGGTGGAAATAGGGAGTTGCTGCTCGATGGGTATAAAGTTTTGTTATGCAAGATGAGTAAGTTCTAGAGATCTGCTGTATGTCATAGTGCCTGTCACTAACAGTGCTACATTGTGCAATTGAAAGTTTGTTAAGAGGGTATATCTTATCACAATCAAACAAACAAATAAAAACACATGCACAGGAGGAAACTTTTGGAAATGATGGATATGTTTATTACCATGATTGTGGTGGCAGTTTCATGGGTGCATGCAGATGTCCAAACTCATCAAACTGTGTACGTTAAACACATGCAGCTATTTGTAAAATGATTATACCTCAATAAATCTCTTTAAAAAAAGATGGGGCCAGCCTGGTGGCGCACTGCTACAGTGCGCCGCTTGGGAGCGCGACGGCGCTCCCGCCGAGGGTTC
>NW_007736577.1:16743-18584 GCF_000696425.1 Galeopterus variegatus
CATGGAGGGCATTTAAGTAATAACAAGTCAAAACAATAATACCCATCCTACTGACTAGCAACAGCTGTGCATATGGAAACGCAAAAGAGGCAAGCACATTCATATATTTTTTAAAGTTACCATCATAATTTATTTATTTTGTGTTGGAGTGGGGAAACAATTTTTTTGTTGGAATAGGGGAAACTCATTTAGAAAAAACATCTTTAAAATATCTTAGCATCACCAGGTCCCCGTAGCTAAACCCTAGGAGATTTCCTAAATTCATTCCTCTCCCTAACTTGGCTACATCTAACCACCCATCAAGTCCCTTCAATTCTGCCTCATAAACCCTCCATAAATCCACCCCCTGCTTTCCATTTCCACATCATTACTGTAACTAAAACTATCAACACTTCGTGCCTGCAATATTACAGTGTTCTCCAAACTTGCCTCCTATCACCAATCCTTTCATTGCCAGAGTAACCTACCAAAACTGAATGATTTGATGATATCATCTCTTTGTTCAAAAAAGCCTAAAGCCTTTCTCTTATCATGAGTTATTTTATTTGGTCATTTATTCATTCCAAAAATACATCTTGAGTTCGTACTATATTTTCACAGGCCCTGTTCTCAGCAACAAGGATACAGCCATGAACAACACAGGCAAGGTCTCTGCTCATGGAGCTGACATTCTAGTGGGATAAAGTAATAAAACAAGTAGAGGAGAAAATGCATAGCATGATATATTGTAAGGGAACGAAAAGCACTATAGATGTAATGAAGGGTAGAGGGTAATGGGCTAAAGAGTAATCATGTGTGAAGTGTCTATTTTGGAGCCCAATTAGGAAAATAGCACTGCTAAATGCTGTTGGCAAGTTAGATGTAGGCTGGTAGCAGAGAGCAGGTGATTAAAGATATATTGAAATTCAAGGTTTTGACGTTTTGAGGTAGAAATGACAGTTTTGAATTATGGGTTAGGGGTGAGAGAGGAAAGAAAGAGGAATCAAGGATGGTTTCTTGTGTTTAAACAGAGCATCTNAGAAATCTGTCTGAGCAAGAAAAATCTTTGAAAGGCTGCTAAACAAAATATTTTCAATGTGTTTTAAAGAAAAGACACTATTCAATTGAATGGAAATGTAGAGAAAAACATTCCTGGTAGAGGCAACATTGTAAACAGAACAATGTAAGTTAGAAAATACAAGGCATATTTAGAAAGGTTCAATTTGAATAGAATAATGAGTACATGAAATAAAATGATTTGAGATGCTGTTGAGAGAAAACATTGATTCAGTATCCTTTACTAAGTCATCACCTTTATCCCATTCCTTAAACACTAATGTCCCCTAGGACTTAGTCTTTTCTTCATCTCTTCTCTGCTAAATCAATCTGATTTTAACATCCAAATTTAAGCAAATGACTCATAAAGCTGAATTTCCACTGTTAACCATTCTTCTTATATTCAGAACCTCGTTTCAACTAGTTTCGTAAAACCTCTGACTGAATATTCTAAAAATATTTCAAATAAGATGTTTCTAAATAATTTTCCTGACCCCAACACTTTGTGGCTTTAAAGACTATTGATTCAATTAAAACATCGTACAATGTTAGTCAAAACATGGAGGGCATTTAAGTAATAACAAGTCAAAACAATAATACCCATCCTACTGACTAGCAAGAGCTGTGCATATGGAAACGCAAAAGAGGCAAGCACATTCATATATTTTTTAAGGTTACCATCATAATTTATTTATTTTGTGTTGGAGTGGAGAAACACTGTTTTTGTTGGAATAGGGGAAACTCGTTTAGAAAAAACATCTTTAAAATATCTTAGCATCACCAGGTCCCCGTAGCTAAACCCTAGG
>NW_007736577.1:19947-23190 GCF_000696425.1 Galeopterus variegatus
GGGGTGAGAGAGGAAAGAAAGAGGAATCAAGGATGGTTTCTTGTGTTTAAACAGAGCATCTGAGTGAATGACGGTGCCATTAGCTTAGATGGGGATATTGCAGAAGCAGCAGTTGAGACTGGAGGAGTCAGGATTTCTAGCTTGCCATGTTGAGTTTGAAATGCCAGCAATATGCATGGAAGAACTGCTTCATGGTGCAGAAATTAAATTAATTAATTTAGAAATGAACTGTGAAAACTTAATATACATTAAATAAAAGAATAAATTTTCATGATACGTAAATCATAATGGGAACTTTAAGACACATATTAATGTGCCTGCCTCTTTTGCATTTCCATTCACACAGCTTTCTTGCTACTCAGCAGGATGGGGATTACAGTTGTGACCTGTTATTATTTAAATGTCCACCACGTTTTGACTAACAATGTAGAATTTTTTAATTGAATCAAGTCTTTAAAGCCATTATCATAGTGTATATATAATAAAGCATGAGGAATTCTGCCAGTTACTTCAACATATAGATTATATTATCTTTTCTCTGATTCAAACAATCATTTAACAAATATTCATTAAGTATATCCTGTGCCCCAGGTTCTGCGGAGTTTTATGAAAGTGAACCTATGAGTCCTGTTGTTCAAAGCTGGAAGGAGGGAGGAATTAATGCAGAGGAAAGGGAAAAGACTAAGTTCACTTTTTCTATGCCAGAAATTGTGAAAAAGAAGTGATAGAAATGATCAGAACCTTTCACTTCACATTTCAGGCCCTACTTTAAAGAACTTCTTTTTTAGTATCCAGGTATGTATGGGGATAATCAGAAAGACAGAGCTAGAATCCTGTTTTCTTGCCACAGTAAAAGGGAGGAATGTGAAGACCATTAGAAGATCCCCGACCTGGGCTCCACACCACATCCAATATGGAGTGAGAGTGAATCTGGAAGTAGCAACAAGAGGCAGATAAATAAGTATGTCTGTGCTAGGGCCTTGGCTCTTCATGTTCTGCTCTTGGAGTGCTTGATGTGAAACCTCAGAGAACTAAGCCAACACACGGACCAGGAGAGTCCTGGTTCAGAACAGAATTTTCTTCAACATGGACTTCAAGCTTGGGACCAAATGGCCAGAACCAGGGAGTCCAGCAGTGGTCCAATACATCAGCGATGTTCAACCTAAGACATGTGGAACTTCCATGCAGACACAGATGGTTTTAAGGAAATCAATTTTCAGATTTCAACTTTCCTAATTTGTTTTTATAAAAACTGATCTGACTGGGAACACTTCTGCATTCACAATACCCCTGATGTGGGCTGAACGATTGCCCCTCTAAAGCTCATGTTGGAACTAAATCAGATTATGGAATTTGAAAGATGAGGCCTTTAAGAGGTGATTGGATCATGAGAACTATGCTCTCATAAATGGATTAATCCATTCATGGAGTAATGGGTTAGTGGTTAAATGGGTTATCATGGGTGCAGACTGGTGGCTTTATAAAGAGAGCCCTTCTCATCCTGTTGCCATGGGACTCTGTACAGAGTTCCCAGAACAGAAGGCCCTCTCCTGATGCACCCCCTGGACTGTGAACCTCTCCTCCAAAACTGTAAGAAATAAATTCTACTTCATTATAAATTACTCAGTTTCAGATATTCTGTTATGTGCAACAGAAAATGAACTAATACAATTCCTTTTTCACCTTAACAAGAAAGGCATAACTCTCGCCCATCCCAACAAATATATAGCTCAAAATATTCATTTTGGATACTCCTTTTTAAATTATTAATCAAAATGCCACAAAATATAGGGCTTCCTTTTTTCTTTATTTATAAACATTTATTTTAAGGTGGACACTTAATGTTAGTAATAAAGTTGGAATCTTCTGAGCTCAAATACTGTATATGAGTGAGGGCGGGTGGGTAATGACAATTTTTGTTTAACAATTTTGCCTCTTCCATTCCAGACTATTGTCAAAGAAGGCATAGAGTTTGAGTTAAAGTTCCATAAAAATAAAGAGAGCACTGGGAATAAATAATGAACTCTAAAAATGGCTTTTATTCAACAATTTGTTTTATGTATTCTCAATACTCAACTCTGGAATTTGTCATTAACTAGCTTAAAACAAAAAAAGCACCTTCACACAGATGTAGCAGTAAAGGCTTGTGGCATTGATTCTTCAAATGTAACAAATGTTTTCAAGGACTACACTTGCTTTCCTGATACATTGAATAAAACCCACAGGCAGCACTTTCATGTAATTACTGTCAGAGTTGGTAATTTGAATGCAATATAAAATTAAAATCTATCATATCAAATGCTATCATGAAAATTTTACTTATTTTGTTTTTGTTTATCTCATAATATAATTTATCTGTTTCCTATTACTAAGAAAGAATTAACATATACCAGCTGCCAGATTGTTAATTTTTATTATTATGTATCATTTCCTTTTATAAAAGACAAGGAAAATTAGATTCTATTATCTAATGAAACTATAGCACTATTTTTATTTTTAATCCTTGATTTTTATTATTTCCAAATCCAAACAACTGGATTAGATATGCATACAAATTTATTAAAGTAACACAATGTCTATTACAGGTTGGATGATGCATACCCCCCACCTCCCAAAAACTGTTGAAGTTCTAACTCCCAGTACCTGTGAAGTGGAACTTATTTGGAAATAGGATCTTTGTAGATGACCAAGTTTAGATGAGGTCATTAGGATAGGCCGTAATCCTATACGACAGGTGTTCTTATAAAAAGGGAAAATTTGCACACAGATGTGAACACATATGGAGGAAAGTTGATATAAAAACAGAGGGAGAACACAATCTATAAGCCATGGAATGCCTGAGGCTACCAGAATCTAGAGGAGAGGTATGGCACAGATTCTCCCTCACAGCCCTCAGAATGAACTAACCCTACTGAAATCTTGATTTTAGACTTGCGCCCTACAATAAATTTCCCCTGTGAAAGCCATCCAGTTTGTGATACAGGAAACTACTGCAATGCCTTTTGTTATATTCCTTATTTCATAAATAACATAATTTTCACAATATAATGCATTGTAATATTACATTGTATGTAATAATAAAAAGCATATTTATTTATCTTGAATTGCAAAAGGAATTAATTATATTAAATTGACCACGTTTCGGTGTTGATTAGACTGCTTGTAATATATTATGTTGTGCTTAATAATCTATTTCTCAGGGTTTTAACTCAGACTTCATCCTATGAAAAGTCTGATTATGTT